>NC_071286.1:79880162-80006670 GCF_943735745.2 Anopheles bellator | reverse complement strand
TCCCTACACTCGGGTTCGGTGATATCCGGGCTCGAGGAATCGCTCGTAAGCTTCGTGTAGTGTTCTTCCTTCTCATCGTTAAGGATTGCCTCGATCGCTGCATGGTGATCTGTTTCTACCCGCCCGCCACACGCCAGATAGCTTTTCAACCGTCGATCCAGATTCTCACAGATCGTCTTACCGAAGTCGACCAACACTATGCAGTCTCGGCCCGACGCCAGTGGTAATGGGTAACGGCGCAACGAGACGAGTGCTTTCTGTAGGGCGATCTTTCCCATCGAGTTTTTTTCCTCCGCCTTGGCAATCATTTCTTCTAGCCATGCTTCGAACAGTGGATTGGGTCGTTTGATTCTGGCGCTTATCCTGCGCCAACGTTCTGTCTCCAGCGGAGACGACGGATCGGTGGCGTCACTATTCTTTACTATTCTAACATCATATTTAACGGGAGGCATCGCTTTTTAAGCCTAAAATGCACTCAGTTTTAACACAAAATTAAACACTTTCGGAACGTTGGGGGAACAATGTTTTCAATTTTTGGCGGCTTCCTTTTGCCGGTGACACTTTCCATTGTGTTGACCAAGGTGAATACAAGACATTCTGCGTGTTGCTTTTCTGAAAATTTAAAAGTCATTCTTATAAGTCATTGTGAACCGCAAAAACAATGAAAAGTAGTCATAAATGTGTGATTAATATAACCAAAATGGTCTATGCTTGAAGAACCACGCAAGCAATAAGTATTTTCTCGAAACACATCTTCACAAAGTACCGTCATCCTTGACTATTCGTTCCCAAAGGGAGCGCCGCGCCGCAAAACGTCAAACAATGGAACGGTGTATTTCTTGTTTGTCATTCTCCGGTCTCGAGTCGATCGGTTGTGAAGTGAATTGTTTTAGAATTCTGGTTTCGAAGGCTCGCTTCAAGAAACTTTAAAATGGAAACACTGCTAGGAATCCGTGGCCCAGACTTTGTGATGCTGGCCGCCGATTGCACCCATGCACACTCCATCATGGTCCTGAAGGACGGTGAGTTTTCGGTGCAGCGACACCAAACAACCCTTCCAATGTTGCGCTGGTCATCGTCTCGCTCTCTTAACCTGAAACACGGGCTCTGAATTTACTGTGTGTCTTTTGTAGATGAAAACAAGATCTCCGAAGTCTCGGACACGGTGCTGATGGCCACGATGGGCGAACCGGGCGACCGGGTGCAGTTCACCGAGTACATCAGCAAAAACATTCTGCTCTACAAAATGCGCAACGGGTACGAGCTGGGCCCGAAAGCGGCGGCCCACTTTACGCGCCGCAATCTGGCCGACTATCTGCGCTCCCGCACGCCGTACCACGTCAACATCTTGCTCGGCGGTTGCGACGAAGTGGACGGACCGCAGCTCCACTACATCGACTACCTGGCCAACTCGATGCCGGTCAAGTACGCTGCCCACGGATACGGCGGCATGTTCGTGGCGAGCATTTTCGATCGCTACCATCACGATCGGATCACCAAGGAGGAGGCGTACGAAGTGTTCCGCAAAGGAGTGGCCGAAATTCACCGACGCCTCATACTGAATCTGCCGAACTTTAAGGTCGCCGTAATAGACAAGGAAGGAATCAAGTATCTGGCCGACATTACACCGGAAACCCTGAAGCAACCGTCTGCCGCTTAAGTTAGTTGGTGGGGAAGGTTCTTTTTCTTTTTGCCGCACCGGGCTCGGAATAAAATCATTCATTTGTAAACACTACGCCCATGACGGTTAATCGTTACTCCAGACGAAAGAAACAGCTTTTCGCTTTTCGTTCACAACGTACGATCATTCATGTATTTTGTTAGGCATTCATCAGAGAGTTTCATTCATAAATTCTTGCCAATCGCCCATCTAGACCTCACAGTTTGCTCCTACTGCGAAGTGGACAGATGATTGTTTCAACTACGATAATTGTTTCGTTTTCGTCAAAAATTGCCTATGAGCTTATCCTAACGTTTGCCCAATTTCTTTCCCTCTTTGCACATCGTCCCCATGTGGTCTCTCGTCTCGTGTCCAGCGTTAATTCTTAGGAAAAAACTTCTGTAAATAAAGTCAGCCAAATCAGTTCCGACGAGAAGCTTATAGCTTATGCTACCTAAAGTCGCTTAAGATTGTAAGTTTGTCGCCAACAAACAATGTTGCCATCCAAAGAGTTCGGTTCAACGTAATGATCAGACCCGCTTCCGACTAGCGGAAAGAATCTTGATGTTTGTGCAGGTGGTTTGTATGTTTGTTCCTTCATTTCAGATTGTTTTCGTGTATATAAAAAAGCTTCATCGCACAGCGGCAGTACGTCGTTGCAGAACCAAGCGGAACAGAATGTTGGCAGAATGTACGCAATTTAACCCAACTTTAACGGATGTATGCGCAAAAACGCACCTCAGCACTCCCACCTTACTCTTGCGGGTATACTTGAACGGTACAAAACGTTCGGTTCCGTTGGAAACAGAGTCGGAACCCTTCTCCTTCAGTGTGTGTCGGTGCTGTAGGTAAAGTTTCATGGTGGCCGCGAAGGTATGGCTGCTACGTGAGATCGGATTTATTTTGCCTTTTTCGAATCCTTCTTTTTCGTTTCCTTTTTCGCCTGTGGGGCCGATTTGTCCCCTTCCTTGTCCTTTTTCGATTCTTTCGTCTTCTCCTCCGGATGATCTTCGTATCTGCAATACAATCGGAACGGTGATAAGTTGGACGGTTTTGAACGAGACCTCGATGTGATCTTCGACTTACGCCAAAAGCTTCTTAATGTCACCCTTGAGCAGAGCCAACAGCAACGGCGTACCGAGACAGGCCGGTACCAGGTACAGCAGGGCGGGTTGTGCGTGTTTAAACACGTGCATCACGAAGATTGTGGCCAACAGACCGACAAAGTACGCGATGTACGTGGCGTAAAAGTACGTGTTGCTCTTGCGCTTCAAGCTATTATCGAAGCGGAGCAGTAACGCGATAAAGATGCCAGGGATGACAATATCGCCCAGACCGAGCACGGCAAAGTTCGACGCCGACAGCCCGTTCGTGATGAGGTCCTGGGGAAAGACGAGTTTGATGGGAGCTTCGAAGGATTTCGCCACCGTCACCATCACGTTCGTGCCAAACACCCAGAAGATGTCGTACACAAACAGCCCGCACAGCAGAATGCATCCGGTGGCCACATTGTTCAGGTGCAGCAGTTCCACTCCGTTCACGGCGAACGCAATGCCGAGCAGATTGTTGGCGATCCAGTGCTTCTGCAGCAGGTACCAAACGCTAATGATGAGGGCCACGATGAAGCACACGATGTCGTGCGTTGTGAAGCGATAGTCAATCAGGTACTGCTTCTTCTTGCCCTGGTTGTCACCACCTTCGGCCGGGCCCTGCACGAACGAGAGGTGGTACGGGATCTTCGGTATCGAGGCCGGAATCAGCGAGCTGATGACGGGGCTGAGCAGGTGCGAGAGGGCCATCACGCCCAGGAAGAAGAAGTATCCGGTAAGCAGGAAGTTGATGTTTTCCTTCGAGAAGATCTTGAAGAACATGTACAGGCCGAACAGCGCACAGGAAGCCATAATCGGGAACATCATTGCGTCGTGCGACGACATCGTGTCGGGCTTCTCGCCCGTCTTCTGGAAGGCGGTCTTCTGCTCCTTGTGGTGCTTGACCGACCGTACCGAGCCGAAGAAGATGGGCAGCATGGCCATCACCACCAGGGTGCCATATGCCAGGGCCATACCTTCCGGTGTCGACGGTACCTTGGCGGTCGCATTCGTGGCCGCACCCGCTGTCTCCGCCAGGGTCAGATTCTCCTGCACCTGGGCGATCACTTCCTCCACAACATCAGCCATCGTTTCGAGTTGTGGAATTCGTTTTTGCGCTCGTCAACCCTCGGCGGAACCAAGGCACACGTACTTGATGGATGGTGGTCCTTATCTTTGCCCGATTCTGGTTCGATCGTGTGCACGGAAGAGCCGGGAAGGAGGTGGCACGTGGCGAAGTACTCACAACACAGTCGATACGGAACGATATCGGTATCGAAACCTGGATACTTCAACCACCACCCAAAAGTGCCCGTCGCGGTTTTCACGAAGTGGAGCGGAAGAAAAGCCACCTCACTAATCGACTCGACTGCGATTGTTTTCTCGCGCTGGCCGACTCAAACTGAAAACTGATTGCGTGTCAAAATCTGACAGCGCGTTTGACAGCTCGCCGAGCGCCGAAGGTTAGGGATGGCCCTGAACAACTTTGGCACGTTTGAATTGACTGTTGGGAACGGGACTGTTTCTCGTAAACAAGCTAAATAAATAAATGTTAAATACCACGAAGGTCGGTTAGGAAGAATCCGAAAAGTCCCTCCTAGGGTAACTGCATTTTACGACGGTTAGCGAAGGATAAACGTAAGCGAATAGCGATAACGCTGCGTGGGCCAGCGTAATGCACTTGGTCGATGCAACAGCATCGTTCATTCTAGGAAACCATATGGACGTGGAATCAAAATAATTATTATAAAAAGAACGCCTAAACCGTATAAGATCAACCCTTTAACAAGAGATCGGGGTTTGGACCTCCAGATGCGTTTAGAACAGAAGAACTAGAATTGTTGTCTCTTTCGATGTGCTCGATCTCCTACCTTCGCACGCACGGGGATCGCCCCAAACTTTACATTCACCGTTGATGGAATTGTCATTCTCTATTACATTTCGAAAAGAATTTAATCAACAACACGTTTATTAAAAGAACGAAATGCTATACGCAAAAATGAAACGCCACGAAAAGGGTTACAATGGGTGTCTTTTGACGTTGGTTCTACTTCTTCACCACCATCTTGGTATGCCGATTACCGAACTCCAGCATACAGGCCCGCAGTCCTTGCTGGCACAGATGGTAGTCACGGTACGGCGGAACCAACACCTCACTCATTACCACCATCATTTCGACGTATTTCCGCAGCGCGGCTTCGTATTCCCCGGCCGTGTGCAGCTTCGTAGCCGTCTGGAAAAGCTTGTCCGTGTCCTGGAGCGATTTCAGCCCCTTCATGATGTTCGTATGCTCACCACACTCCGTGCACTGGACCATAAAATCGTTGATCTCGCTCGGAATAAGTAGCACGTTCGAGCAAATCTTTCCCCCTTCGCAGCGGAATCGGATGACCGAAGGGTCCATGTCCTTAAACAGCGGCCAGCTGGCAACGCACGGCTCACAGAGGCACTCGAATCGGTACTGGTTGCGTAACGTTTCCCGGCGCTCCTCACGTGGGACCTGCGTAAACAGGGGCCCATAGTTTTCGGCCACCATCGAGCCGGCTGCTATCGTTTTCACCGTCCGCACGCACACCTGATTGCCGCGATAGTAGCGTGTCACGCCCGGATCGCACGAGTGATTAAAGAGGGCCAGCGTCGGATAGAGGCCACCGCCGATGAACGTCGACTTACCGATGTCGTCCTCCTCCTTCTCGCGGATCAGTTCGGAGATTTCGTGCGCATTGAACTGCAGCAACTGCAGATTGTGCAGCAACAGACCTCCAATGAAGTCCGGCGTTCCACTGCCCGCCGCATAGCTGCCCAGGGTAAGGCACGAAGCAAGCAGTGTGGCCATCAGTGTACGCTGGAACAAATCCTCGGCCGATCGAGTCGCTTCATGGGTGACCAGATTGTACACCTTACGGTAATCCTCCACCGGTAATCTGTGGTGGACAACGCACAAAAAGGACATAAATTTCCCCCACGCAAGAGGTTAGCGGCTGATCACTTACTGATCGATCTCATCGTGCGGCGTCAGGCCCGCCAGTTCCGGCTTGATGCGGAGGAAGTACTCGGCCGGCTGCTGTGTGATCATGCGGAGCGCCATGTGACACGTGATGGATGCTCCCGAAGCCCACAGGGTCGGCAGAAAACCACACTCGTACCGGTGGTACGATCCGTTTGCCTTCGTTTCGCACTCGTCCGAACAGAACACCACGTCGGAACACAGGGCACAGGCAATCGGAACCGCGGCGCGCTTGAAGCAGTGCGCACAGTGATCCAGACTGTAGTCCTCGAGGAGCGTGGACACGTGGGGACGCTCCAGCAGCAATATCGTGTTTGGTTGCAGGTCCGCGCTTGTCCTAGCGAATCGTCCCTCATCCGCGCTGTAATCGAACCACAGCCACTTGTCGATGAACCGCTCCGGGGCGGTGGGTGCGGTTCGGTCGGTTGCTTTTGCGCCCTTCTTCGAGGCGGCCTTTTTCTTTAGCTTCCTCTCCATCTCGATGTTTTGTGGCAAAAGGTTGATCATGATCTGGGCATCACGTTCGAGCTTTTGCTTCCGCTCGAGAGGAAGATCAGACTCGTCGAGCGCCGTCACCGTGGCCCTGAAACGATGCGAAACGATCGTTAGTTTGGGAAGCGTAGAGTAAGATCTATCGCCGTACTTGAAGCACTCCAGCGCAGCTTCGTGATCCTTCTTGGCCAAATAGCAACGCGCCTTGCGCTCGGTCAGCTTGTACAGCATCTGCTTCGGATAGCGATGGTCGAGGGCACGCTCGATATCCTTCAGCGCGAGATCGTACCGTTCCAGGTGGTACAGCGCGGCACTGCGGTTCGCCAGGATGATGGCTTTCTCCTGGACTGCAAAGTGAAGCGAAGCGGGCTTAGTTTCAAATCTCGCCGAGGTGTCATCGATCGCACGCCGACCGCGGAACCCGAAACCGGGTCAAACGCACGGCTTCCAAATATAGCGCCGTATCGGACGAGAACGAGGCGCTTCGAGGTTATGTTCGCCTGCGAATGTCTTACCGTTCTGCTGCGGCGTAGACAGATAGCACTTGTTGTAGAACACCAGCGCCTCGGCCCAGCTTTCACCCTTGAACGCCTTGTTGCCCAGCGTCTTGAACACGATCGCCTGTTCCATACACTTGCCATTGAACTCGCGCTTCAGCCGAAGCTCGTCGACGATGGAACTCAACCCGTTCACGAACCGGAACCGGTCCTCGTTGCTACGGAGCTTGGCAAACTCGGCGAAGCGATCCTCCCCGATCGATTGCCGCACCGAGAGGCAGTACTTTTGGAAACTGCCATTCTTGTAGTAGAGCTCCATTCTGCGTCCAAAAGCGTGGATGCGAAAAATCGGTCCAACTCGATCGAGATCGTCGACCAACCTTTACTGAAGCAGGCACGCAGCAGAACCACGTTGCAAGCCGCCGTTTCTCGACATTCCGCTTATTTTTAGAATGTTGCACCGTGCCCCGTGGCCAAAGCCGGTGAAGAGGCCTTTCGTGGGTTTGTTTTTGTTTACAGACACTGTCCGCGTAACGCACGCATGCGCAAACCACGTGGTTTTAGCATGTATTTTGACGGGCGTCGCTTGTTTACCCAAAATTAGGGCGGAAGTTTCGGTTCTCGTACGCACGACAACGTTTATTTTGATCGGCACCACGCAGATCTGGAATCAATTGGTTAACCGGTTAACCGATCGATCGTCATTCGGAATCATCGATCAAGAATGAACGAACGTTGTTTGCATTCTCTCATTCTTTTTTTATTTTTCCGCAGTTGGCCACTCCACGTAGCAGGCTCCCAAATCCAGACAACACCGGCGTATCCCCTGCTGGCACAGGTGATAGTCGCGATACGGCGGAACCAGTATCTGGTCCATGATGATCATTATGGCAGCATACTTCGAGAGCGCGTGTTCGTACAGCCCAACACGGTACAGGTGACTCGCCTCATTGAACCGGCACAGCATGTTGGCTTCCTGTAAGTAAAGCGACCCACAATTGGTCAAGGCCACACTTTCGATCGAACCCAAACCCTCGCCAACCTGCAGCAACTTGATCCGCTCCCGGATGTCGACCATTTCCCCGCACGCCCGGCACCGGATGACGTACGTTTCGGAGGCCAACTCGAACAGTAGCGCCTCCTGGCAGGTATGGCCGGTGCACCGGAACCGTATCACCGACTCGTCCATGTCCGCGTACTTTGGCCAGCCAGCCTCACAGGCATCACAGTGGCACTCGAACTTGTAATTGCTCGCCAGCGACTGGCGGCGTTCGGTTCGCGCCATTGCCGTGTACAGGGGGCCATAGTTTTCCGCTATTATCGTGCCGGCGGCAATGTTCTTGATCGTTCGGACGTGTACCGTAGTGCCGGTAAAGTATCTGCCATTCATCGGCGGGAAGCAAACTTGGTTAATTTTCATTCCATACCATGCCGCCAGGACTGGAAAATTACCGTACTATTCCGGGATCGCAGGAGTGATTGAAAAGCGCCAGCAGCGGATAGAGGGCCGCACCGATGGCGACCGATTTCCCTGCCTCGTTCGGTCGCTTCCGCTGTACCTCCGACACGTCATGGGCACTGTAGTTTACTACTTGCAAGTTGTGAAGCACCAGGTACCCTATGAAGCTGGGGAAAGGAACTGTCACTGCGCCGTCCGATCCGAACAAAGGGAACTTACCCATCGTCCGGCTGCGTAGTGCTGTAGTTACCGAGCCGCAGAATACTGTTCAGCATCGTAGCCATGAGGGTCCACACCAGGTAGTCCTCGGGGTTGCGCTTGTCGGAGTGCGTGACCAGTTGGAACACTGTCCGGTAGTCATCACTCGGCAATCTACCGGATAGGAAATGGGAATCGAGTACGAGACGATGGACCTCACTTTACCTCAAGGACATACTTATCGGTAACGGCGGGCGATAGGTTGGTCAGCTCCTCACGAAGGGCCTCGAAGTAAGTGCACGGCTTCTGGGCAATGATGCGCAACGCCAGGTGACTAACGATGGTAGCCCCCGAGCCCCAGAGCGACCGCAGGAAGCCACACTCGAACCGATGGTAGCTCCCGAGGGCTGACCGCTCACAGCGTCCACAGCAAAACACCACATCGACGCAGATCGGACAAGGATGTAGGACCTCGATCCGCTCGAAACAGTGGCTACAGTGCGTGGCACTGTACTCACGCACCAGCACGGCCGCGTGTGGTCTCTCCTTCAGGATCAACTGGTTTGGCTTCAGGTTAGCCTGGGCCATGGCAAAGCGACCGTCCGTTTCGTTGCTCGCGTACTGGATACCACCGTCCAGATGGGGATGGAACACACGCGCCCCACGCGGTGGTTCCAGGTACTTTTGCAAATTCTTGTACTGATAGTACACGACGTCGGTGATCTTTTTGAGTTCTTCGATGCGCCCGGTGCGCTCCTCGGGCGTTAACTTTGAGCGCGACAACCAATCGACGGTTTGATCGAAACACTCTATCGCTGACTTGAGATCGCGCTTCTGCTGGAAAAGGCGAGCCTTACGTTCCCACAGCTCGTGCCGAAGTTCCTGCGGGTAGCCGAACGCGATTGCCCGATCGAGATCCTCCAGCGATTGGTCGTACTTGTTCAGTTGAAACAGCACCTGAGACCGTTTGTCCAACAGGAGCGCCTTTTCGTGCCCTGAGATCAATATCACAATCAGATCGAACAGGAGGATGGTCACTGACGGTCACTCACTTACCGCACTCCTCCGGCAGTAGAAGGTAGCACCGATTGTAGCACCGCAGCGCCCCCGGCCAATCCGCCGCGTTTTGAAGCAGCTGTCCTTCCGCTTCACACGCGAGTGCGTTTTCCAGACATTTTCCCTCGTTTAGCGTCCGCTCGAGGGGCAAATCGTTTACCACCCGCCACTTCAGTTCGTTCACGAAGGTGAACCTTTCCCGATCGCTGGCCAGATTGGCGAACCGTTCGAACTCTTTCTCACCGATCGCTCGGCGAAACTTCTTGGCGTACTTTTGGAAGTATCCCGTCTCGTTGCACACTTCCATGGCGGGTTCAAACGGCCGAGAAGTTTGCTTGTGGTAAGAAATGGCAATGGGATTATGGAGTAACGATAGGTCCACACTGGTCCGCGAGTCGAATGAAAATGTCTTTGTCATATTAATAGACGATCTAAGCGGCCCGTAACGCCGTTAATCTTGGTGCCGACTTGCGCAATTCGCGCTAGTATCACGCGCGCATGTCCGTACGCACTGTTGATGTTCATCGCAGGCAGTAAACTGACCACGGCTTTGTTTTGAAGCTTATTAGCCAATTCACAAAAATAGCATCAAGAAGACAATTTAAAGAAAATTCATCTTTTTCGCTCTTCTGTGTAGGGGCATTTATTATTTTATTATTTTTATTTTGCACAATACCTAATGAACAATGGTTCAAATTTAATGGAAACAACAGTAAAAGCTTTTTCATTTTTTTAAAGCTGGACAATATACGGTATAGATTTTAAATGAAATGTTATTCCTGCTTTGGGTTCGTATTGGGAACTTACCCGATTCGTTTTACATAATTTGGCCAACATATTTCGGATTAGGACAACAAAGTTGAAGTCCACCAAACTCAAGGGCAATTCGTGATGCTCGTATTTATTTATTTTTGTTTATTCTTGTTTGTTTCCCTGATGTCACTTTCTAGTGCTGCAGATGACGATGGTTTCAAATAACACCAAACAACACGCAAAGCTCTCGATCATGATAATCCTCGATCTTCACTTCAGCAGTCTTTCGACGGTCGCACAACACAATAGGTAGGTTAACAGCTTCCTCTTCACGCTACGCTGAATATCTCTGAGACTGCTCAAGTAAATATTTTATCCCATCAGGCCTCCCATTACTCTGTGGCCTCCCATTACCCCAATTGTCCATCTCGAGAGGTGTGTCATCAATCGTATCTACAGCCTTCCGACGGATCCATAGGTGAGTCCCGATTGCTTCTTGACAATAAAATGGATGAATCAATTATGTTCCTGCCGAAGGCTTTCTGCAAATCGAGATCCTGGGAGTCGCTGGAGCCGACGAAACAATTGAATCACATTCCACGGCGTGCGGCGAAAGCACCATCGCCGCATCCGCCACTTTTGACCCTCATTCGCCTAAATGGAGGATGCTTCACGCGAGCGTTTTCCGTGGGCGACGGCCATGGGCCGCCGAGCGCGAAGGCGCAGCGTTTTTGTGCAAAACCTGTCCGCTCCGATCCGATCGACAAGCCGCGCAAAGCGCGGTGCTCAAGAGCAAGAAGCTCCTCGAGCGCAAAAAGGATCGCGAAGATAATTACACTCCTCGCGGCGGCGCAGGTGGCCAAAGGTTGGCATTGCCGAAGGCAGCCTCTCGAGGGCAGACGCGCTAGTGATCGTTATTGATTTTCGTTTTATTGTTCCCACCGTCAGCGGCAAGCGTAGGTGGTCTGGTCCGCGGCGGCGTGTGACATTCGGCCCGATAGCTCAAGGGAGAGGCCATCGATTTTGTGTACACAATTTTGCACGCCATCCGCTCGGTGACGGGACGGCGTCTTCGTCTCGCCGGCTGGGCAATCGCTTCGAGAAAGGAATATCTGCGTGCTTGAAGGAAACAATACTAATACTTGGCCCCGGTTATTGTTGGCAGCCGGCTAAAACCACAATCTCGAACCACACTGGCACGACCCAAATCTCAAACAATAGGAAATACTTACGCCACACTGGGGTGCAAAAGTCACCAAGTGCTCGACGCGGCGCTCGAAACGCGCTGATGCTTTTCATTACTTTTTATTGGTGTTTATTTAAAGAGCTTCTCTCACTTACTACAACAACACTGCTGTTTTTGGTAAATTCCGATGTATATGATACATAAATAGAACTTACGGATTATATCTCTTTAGCTGGGGTCCCGCTGAGGGTACCAGTACTGATTTGGATTTTTCTGTTTGCGTTCGTCTTATCTCTGGGCCGGGTTTTGTCTGTTTGTAGTTTTCGATTCGGCTGTGTACTCTAACCTTGTTCTGGTTTCTGCTTTTCTAGCCAATCCTAATTTCTAATCGATTTCCACCTACCGAAGCGCCTAGCAGAGTGGTAGAACTCACTTGTTAAATAAGATAGTAAAATACAAAACAAAACCTTACGCAAATACGTGGACGTGCGTGCACGAGTAACGTGGCCAGGGCGCCAATGGGTGATGTGTAACAATACCAAGAGATACAAATTAACAAGAAACGTCGCCTGGCGCGGTGCTAGCCACTTGTGATGTTGCCACAACCAAAACCGGAAAAGTGACCACCAACTGTTCCTTTGAAACGATACCTTTTAGAACTATTTACAGCACTCCAGGGTGTGCTTCATCTCCGAGAAGTCCGAGACCGCAGGATTCGAGTGCTCCATTTCTACGCAAACGCAAATTAGGCCACATACACGAGAAGGTTAGTGGAGTAGTGAGCGGACTTTACGGGAAGCGAGTGCGTTGCGGTGATCACCCGTTGGTGTGTTAGATTGGTTAGATAAAACAAACATCGGTAATCAATCGTGTCGAATATCAGTGTAATTCTCAAACGGTGTCCTTACGATGATCGGGTGGTGTTCCCCGCTCATCCACGCCCTATCATGCCAATACCTTGATCGTGTTTTTTTTAAACATCCAATAAATAAATATTCGTGGCTAATGACCCTCAGAAGCGCTGCGCTCTTTAGTTGTAAAGTCCCACGATAATCGGTTCTGTCGCACCTCGTTGTGCTGCTGCCGCCGCCGAGACGAGGCCGTGACTTTCTCGCGCCACGTGGCCGCGCCGTAAAGCCCACGCCGTTGTTGGGGTTAAAATATTCATCTCGCAACCGAAACCACCCTCGCACGGAAACTATGTTTATGTGGCTGTGTATGCATGTCTGTGTGGGTTTTTAGGTTGATAAAGTTAGTCGTCAGTAGAGACCCGCGGATGAAGATGGGCTAGCGGATTGCGCTCTCCGGGCTAAATGTACTGAGCGTCGTTAGTCACCTGCCCTACTTTGTTAGTGTTCATCTAGAGGGCCGCAACGAATGAACCGCCGCGCAGCCGCACCGCATCGCATGAACACGATCGCGGATCCGATCAGACATTCGGTGTGCGTGGTTGGAAAAGATGTAGAAAAGAGAAATAAAACCAATGTTAGCACAAAGTCAGTGAGTTCGCCTCCCGTCCCCCGGGGGGAGGAACGGAGTTTAGTCAGGGGATGCTAGTAATGGGGGGGAAGGGTCTGTTAGGAAGCGTTCCGTTCCCATCGTTCGCAGCACAGATTCAGGACGACCTATGGTTTCTAGTTACGGGTTACGGGTGTTTCCAATGTCGACTTTCGATCGAATGCGTTTCGTTTTTGGCCGGACACACTCTCTTCAAGGACACACATGAAGCCTTATACCGCAGACACGGACTGATGGGTTCCTTGCGATTTGCCGGTTTCGGTGGCCACCGAACCGGTGGCGATCGATGGTCTAAATTTCTTACAACCGGATCGGGTGGGTGTGGAGTTGTGCGAAGAGGGAAAAGCTTAAAAATCGTATGAATTTGATTCCTCGTCACCTTTTCTTACTTTGAAGAACAGACGATACATGGCACCGGCCACGATGCCACCGACAATTGGCCCAACCCAGTACACCTGCGAAGTAAAGGGCGTTCGAATTGGTTAGGCCACGTTTGATGACCCGCTCGCGATGGACGGACTTACCCAAAGATCGATATAGTCACCCATTACGACGGCGGGTCCGAACGAGCGGGCCGGGTTCATGCTGGCGCCGGTGTACTTAATCTGCAAACGAGACACACCCAGAACTCGGTCAATGTCGGTGCATGGTCGGTGGCGATATCGGCCGTCGGAATCGCGTGGGGTCGGTACTTACCGCAGCCAGGTGGCCGGCAGTGATCGAGAGTCCGATAGCGAGCGGGGCCGAACCCTTGATGTCGGAACGGCGATTGTCGCACACGCCGTGGACAACGAACACCAGGATGAAGGTGATGAGCGCCTCGATGAGCACACCCTGCCCGGTGGACAGTCCCGGGGCGATTCCGGTCACGCCGAGACGGCCGACCACCTCCGACGGGGTTGCGGCCTGCGAAACGTGTAACGGAGCGAATTAGAACCGTGAAACCTGTTCGATGCCTGGGGAATGAGGTCCTTTGGAGTTTAAATGCAGTCGTAGTGATTGGTTTAGGCGCCTGAATCATAATCCAATTAGCACGTCGGAAGTAGTCCCTTAATGCCTTGGACCCCTACAATATTAACTTGTTAGAACTTTGATCGTTGATGCTTGAGTTCGACACCTTGAAACTCGGATGAATTTCTGGACTTTTCCTTTGATATCATATTTTACTGAAAACTCGGGAAACATCCAGCGCCTTAATCCGCTTGAACCTCGGTGACAGTGACTGCCGATAAGATTTGCGTCACCGGACCTTATCCGGACACAATGGCCAATACTACCCAAACGACTCGCTCCGGCAAATGTCGATCGAATAAACAAAATAAACGTCAATTTGCTGTACGGGCACTTAAATGGTCCGGCAGACGACAAGAACGCACGGCGGCGGCGGCGGCGGCCGGCCGGACTGGACTGGAGCAAAAATTAAGTGGTGACGGTGGCGGCTACCGGCCGACCGACCCACCGGCCACTAGCGACGTTTTAATCGAAACTCACCATTAGGCGCGCACGCATTTAGCACGTTCACGCTGCGTAATGCAATTTACGCAGACGCGGAACGCGGCTCAGTTAGGACGAGCGCGCGCCATTAGTCTGGCCCGAGTTACGCGCACCCTCGAAGGCCGCGGCCAATTAACGTGCGGTGCGCGGTTCTTCAGCAGCGCTGCTGGTACCAGAATCGGCCAGGTCCGTAGAATGTCAGCCGTCAAGCGGAGGGACACGTCGTGCGCACCGTGCGCCATTCTAGCCTAGGAGCTTCTTTCGGACGCTACCGTAATTAAATCAGATTAGATCGGCCACCGGCGATCGATTCGGGTGCCCGATGGAATGTTAACGCGCAAGGCACTCCTCAAGAGGTGTCACCCATGTCACGGACTTGCTGGACCAACACTCGACGAAGCTCGTGTCACGTGATCACCGAAAAAACAGAACACGCGGCAGGTGACCAAAACAGCCGCCAACACAAAACACCGGCCCACCGGCCACGGGTCCGTGAGGCATTGGGCCATAGGCCAATGCTAGGACGGACGGGACGCTGGCACTTCTGAGGCGTTCGGTGGCCGCTGCTGCTCAAAATTGGATTGATCTGCCCTCCGCGGTCGCTAACCGGTTTGCGGTGCGTTCGATTCGGTCAAGGTTTAGGACAAGGGGATCACTAATGAATAGGTCCAGCCCCGCTCGCTCGGGCTAGGGGTCGGACCGGCGAAAAAGAAACATTAAACGCCAGTCACACATGTGTCCGGAGTATGGGTCCAGTTCCTTATTACGTCTTCCGAAAATTGGATTATAGATCGAGCGTGCGTGGCACCCATACGAGGGTGCCCAGATCCTAAGGCCATCGTTAAGGGCCGTTGGGCCTCCGCTTCAAAGGCTGCACCGGGGATTGGAACTCCGTCCGGGCCCACCGACCCAGACAAGGTGTCTCGTGTGCCACAGACGAGCGAACTGTCGGCATACTGATTGATGGCGGCAAGGAAATTTGTCATTCCGTGCTGAAGTTACGGCCCAAACCGCCACTGAAGGCTGACAGGTTATGGGCCGATTTGAATGAACCACCGACGCGTTCTTCGATATCGATGCAAAACGGGGCCCATATCAAGATGGCGTCAGTTTTGTGACTTTGATGACACCTTTAACGGTGTTTGATTAGAAAAGGGGCCATCTAATGGGGCTTAAACTAGCTCCTAAAGAGCCTCAACAGAGTGACGTTCGACGCATGTGTGGTCCTGACCAGTTCTAGGTTTTGGGCCACCTTCATCTTCAAGTGGGGCGTAACCGTACCTCTTTAGTTCCTACAAAGATTAAACAACGCAGACGCGTGTGGACATTTACTGAAAGCAAAATTTAATGTCGTTCTCTAAGCGATCATGTCTAATAGAGGACGATATTTAACGACTCTTATACAGGCTGAGCCACAAAAGATTCTGTTTTTCATTTGATTATAAGAAAAAACGCTAAGAATTGTTCGATGCTTGAACTTTTATTCGAAAGGTTCATTCATTGCATTGTGTAAAATATAATTTTGATTGTGGAAAATAGGAAAATATGAAAAACTCAGTTTCAAGGTGGCAGGACGTCAACTTAAACGGAACTACCAAGCAATCTTGGCTGAATGGTTCTTTGGCGAAATTGAAACTGAAAACTTAGACGACGAATTGTTTTCCATAAAATGTTTTTGATGAATCAATCTTTCAAATAAATGTACAAGCATCGAAAAATATCAATTTCAACAAATCAATTTCCACCTCGTTCGGACCCCTCGTGACTGTTGAAAGCATCAGTCGGACATATTGGAGAACCCCAAAAAACCCGTCCTCTTTCGCTCCCGTAAACCGAACCTTGATTGTGGCGATCTGTCGGCGTCGGGCAAATGTGGGCCATTCTAGCATAAGCCAGTCTCCTTTTTGATTGATTTCTTCACTTCAAAATGACACCACACCAATGTTCGCCAGTCAGTCACCATGTCTGCCGATCAATCTTCCTGCGTGACCGTGGCCGAAAATGGCCGATCCGGGCGACACAATGCACGCCAATTACCGGAATGGTGGTGCATGTCGAAGTGCGTTTATTTGATCCATTTTTGACGCCGGCCCGCTCCCCGTTAAAGGTTACGCCTCTCCAGCAGGAGTTGTCCTTGCGCAAGGTGCAGTGCGGACTGCACTTTTCTTGCCACCGCCGTGCCATTTCGCAAAATGGGTGCAACAAAAGGGGCATATTTTGGTTGGCCCAGCAAACCAGGGCCGTACCTTGGCATTTCGCCTGCCCATTGGCGAAGATCGATCGCTCCGCCGGGGCTCGTACGCAGAATCATAAAATGCAAATGACATAAGGAGATCGCCGTGTGCAACGGGTTGCGCCCATGATCGACACCTAAACCCTGGGCCCGGTGCGCTTCCATTGTTGCAGTGCGCCAAACAAAACCAATTGAAACGCTCGCCAAACAAGATGGCAAGCCCGATGGCGGAGACTGACAGACAGCTCGAGCGAGCTTAGAGCGATGCATTTGCGCAGTTTGGCGCGTATTGTTTATCCGCTTCGCTTGCGCTGCGATGCGCACGGTGGCGCAATTCGGCACCGCATGGGGCTGGGGCAGGAAAAGGAGGCGCTCATCTTTGACAGCTGCGAGCTTTATGCAACTCGGTTTTGTGAATTTTAAACACTTTCCGTAACGCGGCCAGTCAGCGGGCCATCCGGTGACTTTTATTGAATCCGTTCCGATTGAGCCCTCGGCTGACAGGGCTGTTGCGCTTCCGCTGGTTGCATTCAAAACGCACCGAAAAGCCCGGTGGTGCTGCAGGCACCGTGGGGAAGAACCCGGCTGTCGGGGTTGTGCACGTCATCGGGTTGTTGTTGACATATTTCTTTTTTCACCTCTTTCATGAGCCCATGATTAACATGCAGGCATTATGGGGTGGGCCCCGTGAATCGGGGGGCCCAACATCGAAAGTGCATTCCGGTTGGGCGCGCCGTCGGGAGCTCTGTTTGCGTGCATTGCGGGAAAATTGTTTGAAAAATGGAACGCCCTCGTAACTCGTCGTTAACCGTCGGCTGACCTCGCCCTCTCTCGATGGTGCGGATGGTTCCATTTTTCATAAGCAAAAGTACACTCTGATTTTGCTTATCTAGCCCCAGGTACATCGTATCATTTCAGCCTGGAAAGCACGAAGGGGATTAAGCGGAAAATCGATAGAATTTATAATGATTTTTGGGCGTCGTTTGAAAATGATAATTAAACAGAGAAACGGACGATAGTGACGTGGCCACTGAAAGGACAACAACGGGCTTGTCGCTAGTACCTTAATGACGGCCGCTCCTGCGATCGCACCGATGCACTGCGAGACGATGTAGAAGGCTGCCTTCAGAATGCTGACGTCTCCCGTTACCATCAGCCCGATCGTAACGGCCGGATTGATGTGGCATCCGCTCACGTGCCCGAACGCCTAGAGAGGAAAAATAGAACGAAAAAAAGGGAACCAAAAAAAAAACGAGAACACAATAGTTAGTAAAGGGTACCACGATTGGGTGAGAAAAATCAATCTCGAGAATTGGGAAGAACGAAGGGTGAATGGCGCGGCGCACGCGCGATCCTCTCGCGCGTGTACACGTGCTCCAGACACAAATTGGCTACGGCCGATGCGGCCACCCCACAAAAAAGGCACAAATTCGTTCCACGCAATTCGACGCACACGAGCACGCGCGCGATCGCGATCTCGCGACGGGCGTTAAGACGTCCGATTTATTGTTCGCTTGCGAAGGAGCCGGGCGCGCGATTCGCGATCACACGTGCCACACATACGGTCCGGTCCTATTTTCTCACGGACCCGATTGGTGGCATAAAAACCCTCCCTCGAGAGATCCCTGCGCGTGCCGCGTGGTGATCTGAAAAATGTGTGAACTTTAGCCACAGCAGCAACACCGCCCCGTTCCGTCACGTTGGGCACGATTCACGGGCCGATGGTCATTTTTCACTCGCTCACCCCCGGCACGCACCGGCCGGGCGTGAAAATGATGATAATAATAAATGTTTTCGATCACCGCGGCGTAGGTAATTATTGGTGGCACGGATTTATGGGGCACCAGCTTTTTGCTGATCGTTCCCGGATTCACTGGATTCCGGAGTGTTTTACGTTCATGTGTGAAGCATTCTTTTTAATCTAACTGGTCCCACAACCACAAAAGTACTTTTAATGAACTTTTAGTTTTCATTCATAAAAAACATGAAATGCTGTAAAAAGAAATGGAAACGAAATAAAGTAAATGGAACATTCAGAACAACCTCTCAAATATACTCCAATATACTCAAAAAGTAAGAATAAGTTACCCTCAAAGGGTAGAGAAATAACTTTACAACATGAAACCAACAGACAACTTTTCCATTTAAGCTGCTAGTTGTTGTCTCAAACAAATGGCTGATAGTAGCGATCCCTTCTCACCCGTCGGAACTGAGCTAATTTGTCATCCAAATGGTTAATTTGAAGTACGGACACATTAAGCAAACGACAAAGTCGTGCTGTCTCATAAGGCGTAATTAAATATGCTACTCCGAGCTGCAACTCGGAGCCATTTTCCGTTCAGATTTGATGCGGGAGAATTAATTGCCCTCCGTGCCAAAGTAAATAAACCAACCAAGAGTTGGTTAAACGTTGGCAAGAGTCGGCACCAAGCCCGAGAAGGAGGAGCACACGGCCAGCCGTCGTGACGTATCCGCACCAGCAACTGGGACTCTGGGTGGGTTAATTTATGTGTCAATTAGGAACATTACGTTGGCGGATGGGTATCGATCATGCGAAAGAACGCTCAGCCAGGGAGAAGCATCGACAAGATCTCGCGACTGATGGCGCGTAGTTTGCAAAGCCTTGCCGGGTAACCCCCATTTCGCGGGGGGAGCAAACAAATTATTAAATTATTATTGTCAGCCAAGAACTGGGAACAACCGTGAAACGTGCCGTGAGGCCAGAAATGATTCGGCAACCAGAAGGTTGGAATCCGTCTCGAGACACTCGGCATCGGAGGGCAGACACATGCGTTTGTCGCGCGGACTTGCGTCACTAAGCCCGCCGGCGACGGGTCCATTTTGCAACATTTTGCTCCATTTTTGCCGCCGCCCGTGATTGATCGCACGGCGGATCGATGACCGATGCTGGTGTGCGCATAATTTACACGCGAATCGGAATTGCAAATGGTCAGCGTGGTGTGCAACAATCGACCGCTTCGAGCGAACGGATTCTGAGCCGTTCTATCGGGCGAAGGCACCTCGGAGTTGACGCCTCGCTGGAACGGGTTTGATCACTCATCGATCGGAAGGTGCGAGGTTCACGGCGGCAGCAGCCTCGACGACGTGAACCGGTTTGTGGGGCCTGCCACGACCCGCCGGGGCTGGCTGGCTGGCTGGCCGTTGTCTAGCCACGCACATGTGAAGGCGCATCAGAGCCCTCGTGTGAGAGGGCGCGAGCCCGAGGAGGTTGTCGGTCGAGAAGTTCTTGCGAACGGGCCCTGTCGTCTAGTCATCTGGCCCCTCTTTATGGTGTGGCCTGTAATTAGCTCCCTTCGCAGTGCAGAGCGAGCATTACAATTATGTCGTTGATTCGTTGATAAATAGACAAATGGCGTAATGTGCGAGGCAGGAAATGGGCTGTTAGTGCTCGAGCTGGCGAGCAACGCAAGAGAAACGCATTCCACCACCTCGCGCTTGGGCGTGCAAAGTAGCTTCGTTTAAGAAAATGATAGGACAAATTATGCTCAACCCACGAATAAATCATAAAAAGGGATCATTTTGGCTTCGCGTGAGAGGAAACTTTGGATAAACGCGACGAAACACGATTTGTTTCACGATGATCCAATATCTGTCAACGGAAGGAAGCTGTGAGCTACTTGAAGTCCTTTAGGTCGATTGTAGTCCATAATGGCTAATGGCCAAGTCAGACCATGACAACACACAACGTGTTGGCATTAAAGTAACGATTGTACAGAAGTCGATTTTTATAAACACTATGCGACCTGATTGATGATTTTACGAGTTCGACGTTATAATCTGATGTTGAACCATTTACTTTTTTATCCACTCTATGTTCGGCTAACGTTAGGGGTTAGGTTAGGCCAACCATCCAAATTATTATAATTTTTGCAAACTTGGACAGCATTTTTGTTCTAAATATTCACTCATTATGCTCTATTTTTACATTTATCATTCAGCATAACATTCGCCACAACCACATTTTGGCATCCGATTTCGGCAATCGATTCGGGATGCTTTACTTTCGGGCCACCCAACGGCTGGCCGGACAGGTCAATGTCACCGTCCCCGAACTGGGTAATTTAGATGGGGCTCCTAAACGGTTCCGTCACGCACGGCGCGCTGGTCAGTCAGACCACTACCACCGACCGACCGAGAGAGAGAGAGAGAGAGCCCGAAGGGATTATTGACGGCTTGCAATCAACCGGTGACAAGCGCGACCGGACGATACCGTTTGGGCATCACGAACCCCGTGGCCGTCGAAGAAGGTTGTTGCGCAAAAAAAATCCGCAATCAAGTGGGGCCCATGGCCCCGGCTTGGACGCTCGGTCCGAGGTATTTCGTTTCACATGTAGATCGCGAGGTTCGCCGCTTGCCGTCGCGCTGCAGTCACACGGCACGCGCACGCACCGGGCCCCCGACAATACGCTGATTGATTGGGCGAAGGGCGCGAACCGATCTTTATGTTGTCGGGATCGGTTTTTGTTCTCGTTTGTAAACCGATCGCTGTCCCATCCGCGACCTCGGGAGGCGTGAGTTGCGCACGCTCGACATTGCAGAATCGAATTTTGGCCAATCGATCGGCCGGTAATGAGACGAGCACGAAGACGAGCGACCGACCGACCTTTGCGCCGGTTAACGAGCCTTCAGCATGGCAGCGATCGCGAATCACGGATGTCGGCTTGGAAAAGACGACGATTTGAGGGGTTGACATTTGCGAGCCCGCCAAACGTCAATCATCGATCGCCCGATCGCGATCACGTGGTGTCCGGTTCCGGTTTGAACACTCGAAACATAGTGCGCTGCCACAGTGACAGGTTCCAAGGGTACATCACCATTTTTCTTTTGGCCCCCTAACAATGGCACGATCAAAAGTAATTCCCTTCAATTTTTTTTTGGGAGGGCTCTCTCTCGAAATTTGCGCGCTAGGGTCACCCAAAACCAGGCGGAGAGCAAAAAACGCCTGCTGGTTCCAGTTTGTCTGTCCCCAACCGCCGCCGGCCGCCGGGTGGCTTGGTCCTGCCGGCACCGTTCAACGCACGGCCACCGCCATTCACTTTCGCTCCCGATCACGCCGCAGCAGCGCGGATGGAAGCCATGTACCGGTGTCGGGGTGCTACCGTGTCGGGTGATCTCTGCACGATCACGTGAGCGCGGCGGACCGGACTTCCAAACTCCTTCCCCGATAAGGAGGCCCAAAAGGCGGGTGGACCGGGCGCAAACACTTTGGCTCACGCGGTTCACGGTTTGGTTGTTTGTTTTTCTGTGCGCCGTTTCCTCTCGATCGCGCCGCGAGGTACTGCGAGCTCTTCGGCCGAAAGAGAACGCCGACCCGACCCGGCGGGGCCCGGCTCGGCGAGTGCGAGATGTCAAGGGCACAATGTTATATTGAACGGTATTATGCAATGGCTATATTCGCCAAACAAGTTACTGAAGGTGCGCGCGCGCGCGCGGCCCGTCCCGCGAGGAGGTTCTCCGCACGATCACCGCGTGCCCTGATGGGAAGGTGCAGTGGTGGGCATTATAAATAAAACCCAGTCACCCAGGGACCCAAGGGGTGCGTGTACTCTTGACGGCCACCCGCAATCCATCCGAAAAAGGGAATCGATCTTTGGTGATCGGATTTGCCCTGGACGTGGACTTGGATGCATCCAGATCTTCTTCTTCTGACTTTAGTTGGGTTTTGGGAATTCAGATCTAAGCATTCTCAGTCTCCTAGGCGACGTAAGAAACGTACAGAAACTTACGGGGGCACGACCCAGCACTGCCAACACCCTTCTCTCGCTGGACCCCGCTGGAGCTCTCGGCAAGAGTCAAAGCGACGCCCGCGTTGAATGGCACCTGAAGCCAGCGCGTTGACAGGTTAACGGCGCGTTTGAATCAATTGCACGCGCGCTCTTCGCCACTTCTTAGCACTACGCCAGGCGTCCGTACGTGAGTCAGCCCCTCGGAGTTGCCCCTCGGACGATGGGCGATGTCGCTAACGGGGGGGTCTCTCGCAGTTCACGAATTAAATTGCCATCAAAAGCGCTGCTCGACTTTCGCACGGCGTTCGAAGTGAACGAACCCTCCGAAGCATGCGCACCGCGCCCCAACCCCACCTGAGTCGGTGACCCTGAAGCGACCCCGCGGTGCGCCCCTAAAGTGGAGCCGCTTCGCGCGCGCGCAATTAAGTCGATTCCTTCGCCGCAGGAATCGGTCGATAATTTGGCAAAGTTTAGGCTGACGACGAGAATTGGCCTCCGGGCCGGGCCCTTGAATGCGCTTAAATCATTTTCGACGACGGAGTCGTGCGCGAATCCCGTCCGCTTTTGCGCAACGCACCATGTGGCGGCCATGTTTTATGTAACGAATCTTTTTCTACGCAGAAAAAAAACGGTCATCAGTGGCAATGTCGCATGCTGGGATGGGAGCGCTAAACCAGAGCGCCAAGAGCGCACACATCTGCTGGGGACACTTTCTTCTGGAGCCCGTCCTTGGCAGGCTTCTTCAGGGTCACAGTCCATTCACTTTTCTACGCCACCAACAGGCAACGCAACAGGCGCATGAGTCACTCACCGGCACGGCAGATGATCGGACCTAAAACGATCGGAATTTGTGGAGAAATTGACGCAACCAGACCACCAGAGAGCGTGTGTTGCGTCCTTCCGAAGAGAGTGCGGTATAGGTCAGCCGTGTTGGTCAGCCGTCCACATTGTTGCCCGATTGTTCTGCGGGCGGCCCCAGCATGCACACCAAATATTGACCCAACGCGGCTTGTGCTTATCTCGGTAATTATCGCACGCGCACTGCCCAAACACAGCCCCCGAAAAGTCAGTGGGCAGTGTCAATAGGGGCCGTCCTTGCCGGTCCGTGCGGTGCGCTTGATCGTAAATTGTCGTCAGTGTCGCCAGTGGACACTATCGGCGGTAAGAGGCAAACAGATGTCGAGACGCCCCGAATTAGAAGACGCTTGCTGCGTGTGGTCCCAGGAGCACTCGGCGGGTCGGGCCACTATCTCCACTGTACGGTTCCGCGGCTTTATGAGACGCTCATTATCTAATTGCACTGGGCCAGGGCTGCCGTTAAGCGTTTTGTGTTGATCTTACACGCCCTACCCAGAAGCCCTACTTCGACCCCGCTAATTGCCGTGTGTGCGATCAGTGATCATCACGCGGCTCGAACTTCGATTTAGCCTAGCCGAAGCACGATTTTAATTAAACTGTCACTGTCACTCGGGCCCGGCGAAGGCTGCAGCAGGAGCCCTGGCGTTGATGACCCACAGACCACGGCGAGTTATCTAAAGCCACTACTCTCGAGGTCTCGAGGCTGCACATTTTATGGCGCAATCAAAATCTTCCTTCAAGTGCGCGCTGAGTGTGCTCTTGCCCACGGCGGCCACGGGCTTGACGTCATTGCGCGAAAATTCCTCTCGCTGGGAATGCTCTGACTTTTCGCATTCCTTCTGCCGCTCGGTGAGGGGACCTTCACCTTCGCGCTGAGCTAAACCACGCGCGGTTAGGAGGGTCCTGAGCGCTGCAACTACGCCTCTCTCGGGCCTGGGATCAGAACGCAGAGAATGATCCGCCCGGTCAGAGGGCACCAAACCTGATCGAATCGTTTTTAATGGCCAGTTATTGTTTCTGTAATGATTATGATCGTGTGTTGGCCCGTCGATTGAAGCATAAACATTAAGAGCCCCACCAGCCTAGCCTTTCAGGCCGGTTTCAGTTCCAGTTTGCTGCAACCTGCCGATTGGCATTCCGCCAAGCCCACAGCCGAACGCACGACAAGCCGAGTGCGTTCGCTGATGCGAATACCATGCCGCGTCGGAAGCAGCATCGTTAGGACGGATACGGATAATGTAATTGGACCAACAACCACCACCATCGGTCTGAAGGAGATTTAAGGCGTCAAGCTCTGTTCGATAGCTCCTTCGGCAGCCCGAGGTTCCCCGAGAACCACTCTCGATACCACTCGAATGGCTGGCAAATACAATGGATTCAATCGAAGCATAAGTAGTGTTAAGCCCCACGGGCGACCCAACCACCCAAAAGCGTGTGCCGCAGCGTGACGGTGACGGTGACGGCTCCGGCGAGAAAGGTGACGCCGTGCGATCGAGTCGCGTGCGATTCAACATGAGGCCGGGCACGATTTGATTGAAGTTGCCTCCACCGTGGCACCATCAAACCCTGGGCAGCAGGCCCCAGAACGGACATCAGTAATGACCGTGCCCTAGGGCGCCTCTGGACCGAACGTTGGGACCAACCGCAAGATGTCGACCTCCGTCGACATCACGGCCTTCCATTTTACCTCTCACCAATTGGCAAGCCGTGAAAGAAACCGAAATCAGGGGGAGGACTATCTTAAGGACCACGGGGTGATCTAGCCATTTTCGATGAATCACACCGAACTCCGAACCCCACAGCCGTGGATTCATTCACAAATCAGCTCCTGGTGTGGTCTGGTCTGACCGTGTTATCCGTTATCTCCGGCTGTCCGAGGTCACGAGCACGTCCGCGAGCCGCCGCCGGACCGGTCCACGGACACAAACTGGACAAACTGGTCCGTAAATCAATCAACACACCTCGCAGTGGGTCGTCGCGCGGGAAAGAGTTCGTGCGTAGAGCGCGGTGCTGGTACCTACCTGGGCCAGGGTGGCCACCACCAGGCCGAAGGTGAACGCAATCTGCGTCAACGGCGGGCTGTAGTCGGCCCAGCCCATCGTGCTACCGATGCCGATCGCCACCAGAAAGAAGGTGCCGAGGAACTCGGCGATCAGCATGCGCCATATGTTGCGATTTTCGGTGATGTCCGACACGCCGACGATCTGTTTCACTCCTGGTGGGTAGCGAGAAGGAGAGAGAGAGATAGAGAGACAGTAGTTAGTGGCTGCGTGACGATCCAGCTAGCTAACAACTACTGGTCTACGAACGGCTACTCATTCAAAATCCCAGGCATTTCTGTACCTACATCAGGACATGCAACACTAATTCGTGAACCCCAATTCAAGCCCTGGCTTCGGTAGACTTGTGGTCGACAGATGTCAAAGAAGTGGACCGGACTACGTACGGGGCTGGCCCCTTTATTTTGGAACGATCCCAACCTAACGTCAGCCCGTTGTTTAATGCAAACCATTTATTTAACGGGCAGCGAATGCGAACTGAATCGGAAAACAAACGGTGTGGAGGCCGCAACCTGTCACAGAGGGCGTTCCGTGCCACATAGCCTCGGCCGATCGAGGCCGTGCGATTGAGGGGTGGAGAAATTTAAAGTGCTGATGCTACTACGGGGGAGAGGGCACCGAATACCTTTTTCCTGCTCGTCCGCCTGCATAACACGCACATGAAAACCCACCGCCAACATTTATACGGAGGAGGCCCGCGGCCCACGCCAGGTTACGCTACCTTCTTTCAGCTCAAAGTTGCCCAGAATCGGTATCATCGCGGGTTCCGGGGATACACTTGGCTTATCCACCCTTCTGTGGGGTTGTCTGGAAGATGTCCACCGATCACAGACACTTTGAATCTGGAACGCACTCCACGAAGATCTCGACGAAGGAGCAATCACAGTCTCTCGGAAGCGTTATCACTTCGAACGAACCACGACCGTCACTAATGGTGGCCGCTGGCTAAATGGTGCGGAATTGAGAGCAACACAAAACAAACCCTTCGTTCCGCCTCTGGCACCCTCTAAAACAACGGTACCATCCGGAACAGCGCCACGCGGGTCGTACTCCGTTATCGACCAAACTTCCCCCCAACTCAGTAGCTCAACGGAGCAGTTCTGGGGCGTCCGACTTCTGATAGTAAATCACCGGTGCGATCACCCGAAGTCCTCGGAGTCTTTATCTGGCCACTAAAAATTACTTGCCCACCGATTAAGGTTCGACTTTCATTTCTGAACTCCCTGGTGGCTTCGGGACACGCAACAGTTTTGTCCCAACGTGAAGACACGCAAAAGTCGCGGGTCGTTCAACAAAATTTCCCCAGCCGAGGGACCACGGCCTCTCTGGACAGCGTCGGAGCTCTGGTTCCGTTTTCGCAGAGTGGTTCGACAGACCGGCGCGCACCGTTCCGGACTGCTCCGGTGGAAGGAAAGTTGTGTACTGCGAGCGACCAGCGATCGAAGGAGCCCGTTTCGACGAACGGGGCCGCGGGCACACGAAGCAAAACAATCGCTGCACTGCACTGCAACTGCACTTGGGCTGGTTGCAAATCACGGTTTCCCTTCTCTTTTTCACCTTCGCTGGCCACCGACGCTGGCTCCGGGCCTTGTCTTGTTTGCGGTCCGGTGCGAGAGCGCTTGTTCGCGAAATGTCTCGCGCGATGATGCGAATAAGGGCTCGCGGCTTAACTCTCAGTGCCTGCTACGATTTGAAAAATATCTCCCCAATAACCAGCACACCCGAAGATGAAGGTTCTAGCGACACGGCCCGTCAAGTACTGACGTCGAATGAGTCACTTGATGAGACGTCATTCGCATCCCAAAATCCAGCGGTGAAGGAAAATCACTCAAGTTTCGTGTTTTGGGTCAAACACGATTTCGTATCTCGTGTACAACACATTTCCTTCGGCCACACGCAGGAACGGCGGATCTTTATCGGCCCTTAGTGGGCCGTCCATTAAGATAGCTAGATCGATCGTGTTGGCCGTGTCGGGGATGGCCACATCAAACAGCACATTTTCGGGCCCTCTCAAGTCTACTAGATGAGGTGAGGTGTGTCTAGTTGGAGTTACCACTTTTCAGCATTTCTAGAGACGACCGAAAAACGTGTCGTCGGACACTAGAGAACACGTCAGCCGGGGCGACCGTTATCGGCTGGAGCATCCAGGCACGCCGGAGCGCCAGTACGTGCGGAACGTGAGGATGTTTTGTACGAAATGTTGTTGTTCGGTGCCTCGGAGTCTTCGATAAGAAAAAAGGAACACGAGTGGCACATAGTACAACAACGACGACGGGCCGATAAATGGCGCGTCTCCGCACATTCCCGCGAGTGTCGCCAGGCTAATTGACTTAGCAGTCGTGGAGCGGCGGTGCGTCGAGAGTAGCCTCGATGCAATCGCTTAGCCTTAACAGTTGATCGGTTTCAGTGATTTCTTATTGCCGTGTCAGGGTCAACATCGATCGGACGATCGCGCTGACCTCGACCTGAAGGGTTTTGCAGCATAAAACATGCTCCGACCCCGCTGGTTGAGAAATCCAAAACATGGACCTCACTGCCGATTGTTGGACACAAATGTTCTCGCCGTGTTCTCCGGCTGAGGTCAGAACGTTAGAGTCGGGGCCTCAGAGGGGCCATCGCCATTAGAAAACGTTACGATTCGGCGTTAGCGAAATGAGCTCCGCAATGTTTCGACCTACCGGTAGCCATGTCGGGGTTTCCCTTTGCATAATTCATCACTTTCTCGAGAAACTTGAAGAAAAAACAATCCTCATTTTAAGTGCCGGCGCTCGTGCCATAAATGACACCTCTGCGCAATGATTGGTGAAGGAAATGGTGTTGAAGCAGAAAAAGAAAATAGACTCCGTAGCTCTTAACGCTTAACGCCCTCTTTCGCCGCACCGGACCTTCCATTCCATCATCGACATCTTGCGCGGTGCAATTGCACACTGCACCGGTGCAGCTGCATAATCATGGTGTTTGTTATAATTAAAAGAGAAATTTTCTGCTTCCCGGCCACCCACCAGCACAATGGCATTTCTGTGGCTTTCCTTCGGCGAGAAGCTGCAGCCCGTTGGCTTGAGGCTTTTCTTTGACGCCACCACCGAAGGGCTTGAGGTGCTTCTTAATGGGGAACCACCACCATCAGCAGCATCATCATCATCATCATCATCATCATCAGTAGCAACAATATGTTGTGCTTGAAGCCGGGTCGCTCCGAGCATGCGGACAGCCGCGAACAATGAAGTGTCGGTGTGGTTGTAAAACAATATCGCATGCCTCCAATCAATTCGCTACCATTGCGCGAATGACGAACAACAGAACTCACCCCCCAGCGGGGGAGGATGGCATCCGCAAACGCAACCAACCAGCGTTTTTCATGCTTTTCCTTCTTCTTCGACCGACATAATGTTATGCTGGGGGCGCTGTGCTCGGGAGCCAACCCGGGAAAACAACTGTTTTCAGACGGCTGTTTGCAAATTAGCGTAATAGTTTCCCGTGAGCCGGCGTGCGGCGTGTGCCAAGCTAACTCCGCTTCGAGAAGCGAGGAAAACCTTGGTCTTGGTGAATTGATAAGTTCGAGGAAACCGGGGAGCTCATCTAATTGAGGAATTAAATCAATTTAAAAGGCGAAAGTAAACGCTTAATGGCGTATCCGCATCCTAACAACATTGTTGAGCATAAATATGCGAAGCTGTGAATGTGGAACCCTCACAAAAAGTAGAATAACCGAATGAAACAGGAACCCGCACGGACAATATTTTCTATTGATGTTTGAATAGAATGAATAAAAATGGACTTGAAAGTTAAACAAACTTATCCATCCCGCCGCCGTGGGGAAGCGAATCTAAGGTTCCGCGACCGCTTCTTCACACCACGGCACATCGCGGGCTCGGACACGATCGGCGCGGCATCGGAGGAATTCAATGTCAAGGAATTCTCAACGGTCCCCGACCAAAAGGTCTGTAGCGATGGCCAGGGTTATGGTCGTCCGTAGCGTGCTGTGGCCGAGGGGATCTTCCGTGTCGTGACGGAGTTGACTTTATTGCTCCATTCCACAGACTGCCGCCGTGTTTGTGCTGGCCGAGCCGATGTGATGGGAATGCACACGGGCCGCATTAACGGAACATCGTATGCAACGTGATCGCACCCGCCCGGTGCCAGTACCGTAAGCAATTTCCAAAGCCCCCGACATAAGTCGGACTCGCAGCTGCAGTTGCTATTTATACGACTCGTTATCGCGTATCTAATGAACGGCATCTGCTAATCGCAGGCTGCAGATGTGAAAGTTCTGGAGATGTGTGCAAAACAGCCATCTCGTGGCTATCGCATCCACCTGATCGCTCAATTATGAGCAAACGAATTATGGACGAGTGTGGACGATCGTTTGCCTTGCGCCAGCAGTTTGTGCACACAATCAACAGTCGTTCAGTAAAGAACAATAAAGAAAAAAAACTATTTTTGCTAAAGCAAAAAAAAAATAATTGCAAAACTCCTTCACCTTGAAGAAAGTATAGGGAATTAGCCACGAGCACCAGGTGGCCACCGCTTCCTTATTCGTTTAGTAAAAATGATCAACCGGGCGGCAATCGCCATCGCAAGTGACGCGATAATTGGTGGACCTTGATTGGGGGGGGCTGCTCCGTGGCGAAAGATGGCCGCTTCCAACCAGATTTCGATCCGCGTGACATTAGCGCCGAGCGGTTCCGGACCTTCCGCGGCAAATTACACGGTACCCGGCCGGTAGACGGTAGCGACCAGCAGCAGCAGCAGCAGCAGCATCCTGACCAAGGCCCCGTAGCAACGGCGCTAGCGATGGATTTACGAGGCACGTGAAGGATTCTGCGCCGTCATCCGCTATCGCTTAATTAATTGCGGGGCGCGCTTCACCGATCGTTTAACCATTTTTAACGCTTCCTCGAACGTGGTCCGTATCTGGCCGTCAGCAATCCTGAGGCCCCCAAAACTTGCTCGGCTTTTCTTTCTCCGGCGGGCTTCCGGCCGGGGGCAGCAGTAGCATCAGCAGCGGAGTGCAAACTAATTAAGATTTGCCATCACACCTCCAATGTCAACGGCAAGACGGTAGCCGCCCGAGAGGACACTAAAGAGGACCCACCTAACATTGACGGCAGCCCGTCGGATGTTGATTTATCGCTCGTGATCTTGTTTGATGGTCTGATCTTGAAGCGTTTACTTTTATGTCTTCCCCCAGCTTCTTTCTTTCCTTTCTGATGCACCTTGGCGGCTCTTCTGGGGGACCTTCAGAAGCCGCGTTCAAGTGCCTTTTTTGGGACAGTTGACAATCGCCATTTTCAGCTACACGACGAATATTACCCGAAACCGTACAAGGTTTTAACGTCTCCGGGGTCTGAGTAGAATTGACAGTAAGATAGGCAACGATCTACGATCCACTCGATCGTTCGGCCCGGTTGGAAGATCTGTTAACCCCCCCGGCGAGCCTTTCTTTAGTTTCGCGACGAGAAAGCCCGGCCCGAGAGGTCGGCCCATCTGGGGGGGAGGTCGGCGTCACGCCAAGTCAATAGCCGGTGACCGATCCGCCTCGGTGAGTCGGTGCGAAACGTTTTCACGCTGATTTATCGCAAAACCCGACCCACCAACGGTGCAGTGCTGTGAGCTGCAGCTCTAGATTGATGATAGAGTCCCCGGGCAACTGACAGGTTAGGTCAGGCCGAATACAATCGCATCGGAGTTGGGTCGGCCGATTATTCGGTCGATTGCTTCTGGGGATGCGAGATCACCGGTCGAAGATCGCCGCCGCACTGCCACAACTGCAACTGGAACTACGTTACTTCACGTACCAAATGTGAAGCTGTTGGAGGATATCTCCTAATGCGCACGCGCACACCCAAGGTTCCACCGGCAGCGATCTAGATCTCGATCATTCACGCGACGAGACGCGAACTCCGCCAGCACCTCAAGGTAGCCGGTTCATAGATCAGTTCGCCCAAGAAAACCAGATCCTGCAGGCCGCTCGTGCGTCTCGCCGTCACTAATTATACACCATTTGCCGTCGGCCGGGGCGGGCGCTGCTGGTTGACGACCTTTGACGACTCTGGCGAAATGGTGGCCACACGGATTGGCCACCACCCGCACCCGATCCGAAGTATCGCGGAGTAGAGGAAGCTCCACGCCAAGCCGGTTGCATGCCGGTCTCGGTAATTAGCGGTTGTTAAGTACGCGAGCGTAATCCTCCGTTTAAGTGCAGTTTTATTGTTTCGCACTCGGCTCGGTTGGCAAAAATGAAACGCAACACGCATCGCGAGACCATTACGGATGCTCCGGGTGCCCGAGATGCCGCCGCCCAAATGATCTCCAACAAGTGTTCGCTTCATTATGAACTCTCGCGTCTCTAGCGCCCAGCTCAGTGCGTCCTCGTCCCACGTTTGATGGCTGATAAGTGGCACCTGCACAGGAGTGGCTACACCCTCCGGAGCCAGTATTGCTAATTGCCAGACGATCGGCCACCATCCTAAGGAGGGAGACGCCGGAATAACCGGTACACTTCATCATCCTCCGGGGGGGGCCATCGGCAAACAATTACAAACTGTAAATGGCACTTCCAGCGGATCTGGACGTAGACGCTCTCTGTTACCAACTCCAGCCTCATTCTGGAACTACAACTCATCATGGGCGGCCGGCGGGCCCCCATAGAACTCTCAAGCAGGAGCTTTTTAAAAGGGCACCCGATCGTTTGTATCGTAAATTGGCAGATCAATGCCGTACGCTCTACGCCATTTGTTCTGTTCTGGACAATTGGCAATAAATATTGCAAGATGTCCCTTAGATATTGGAAAACGGCCTCTGCCAGCTGTGCGGACCGGAGCCAAGCTGTCACCGGCATTAAAGGTATTTAATGATCGGATTCAAAGTCGATCGACCACCTCGAGTTGCGCCGCGCAAGGACTTTGGTTGGCGTTTCGTTAGGTGCCAAATAATCTTCTTAAAACAGGCAAGCCTCGAATGACCCGGCCAACAAACCAAACAACCAAACGAAATAAGACGAAGAAACGGCGTTGAAGAAACAAAACAACAATCACACATCCGAAAGCATCGGACGCAAATGATGCAATCCCCGATGGCTTTCAATCCGATCGCACTCGGTGGGGCCCCCCCACGAGATGGATTGGATTGGATTGGATTGGATGGTTCAATTATTTGCCCAAAATAAGCAATGCAAAATACACATAGCCGACGCGGTGTGAGCCGTTTTGGTGGTGGCCGGTGAAGGTGAAAAGAGCCAACACTCGACCTGGCCCGAAACAATACGCAAGCGACAGTGAGAAGAAAAAAAAACGCATTAAGAGGTGCCCGGTGGGTCGGCGCAAAAATTCACTACTCCACTCCACGTGGAAAGTATTTTTGTCCATTTTTGGGCTCCATTTCAAGACGCGAATTTTCACGGACCCACCAGCCGAACCGAGCCGAGCTGAGTCGAGAGATGATTAACTTATTTCACCGCACCGTGACGCACTCCGAGCGGATTAACTACCCCGCTTTTTGTTTGGGTGCGCGTCGCAATAATCATTAATTCGGAGTCTTGAAGCGAAACACCCGATCGGAACCACCCGGATCGGTGGCAGTCGGCGACCAGGGGAAAACCCGTCAAGGAAAACACATGGAAAGGAAAGCGATCTGGGGGTGGCTCGGATGGGCCTCCTTCACGTCGCGGGTCGCTTCCTTTTCGGTCGCGCCTTATGAATACGCGCAGCATGATTTTTATGCTGAATATTATTTGCCTGCCCCGGGGCCCTCCCTCTGCCGCGAGGCCGCAATTTTTAATTCACTAAAACCGCGTGGTCGAACCTCTCGGCAAGAGGCGCGCGCCCGCAAAAACCGTTCCGCGAAGAGGACTTGTTTTTGTTTTCATTCACTCTTGCGCCGTTCGCGCGGACCCGGGCCAGGCTCGCGCGTGTAGGTCAAGGCCACGAGAGCGGCTTTATTAAGATGCCGCTTTTTTGTGCCTTGCCGTTGCCCGGTTTTTCGGTGATTCGGACCCTCGATTCCTCGCGCGTCTTCTGCTTTATGGACGGGCATCTCTTGTGCGCTAATGTCTTCCTTCCGGTTCGGGTGGTAGCGGAGGAAGAAAGTCCGCCGGTGGCTTATTTTACGAGCCTCACGCACAGACGGCCGCACTTCCGGTCACGATCGCTGTCGATCGATAAGATCGCATAAGATCGCGTTCGAGCGATCTTAATGTCACGGTTTCACGCTAAATACTAGGAAATAGGGGGGGTTAAAGACGCTAAAAGCAAGACTGATCGGAACTGATTGAGATTGTTTGTGGTCGAGCACAACCGCCGAACGCTGGATTGGGGGGTTGGTCCGAAGAGGGAGAAGCATTGTAGATGGACAGGGATAATTATTTTCGTATTTACAGCAGATGAAAACAAATATTTTTCTATTACTAGATATTTTACTGCCTTAATTTTTGAGCATCAAAAATCTAAATTGTGACAGCATCCCACAGTCGCCGGGTTTTTGTTATGTCCGGAAGGCAGAGAGTAAAACAGGAACAAGAACACAAACAAATTCCGGTTCAATCGATCCCTCTTTAGTCAGAACGTCAACGGCTGACGACCACGGCCGATCGATTGGCGGCATTAGACGGCTCGTAAGAATACGTAATGAAGTAGTAAAGTCGACTCACTCTACCTACCTCAATGAAACCACACTCGTCGTTCGGTGACCCATCGTAAAACCGCATATTTTATGTAATCGCGTAATGGAATACTACGTTACGATGCGATACAAAAATACTCTGGGAACAGAACCCTACCGCCAATCTCGACATTCTCGAGCCTCGTGCCCCGTGCTTTCACCCAATCTCAGCTCCGGCGTTCGATGAGGCAATATTGGCTGCCGCTAAAAATTATGGTTATTCCTCTGACAGCGCGCACATTAGTTATGCTCGAAGATCGCAACTCTTGAGACCTCCGTCGCTTTTCGAACGGCGACAAATGACGTCAATTGAGTATCGTGTTTCGAGATGGGCAGCAGTAGAAGAAAAAAAAACAGGAGATCCAAACCCTAATCGTGTCCCCGAAAGGGGTTGCCGATGAAAAACCATCCTTTTTTTGTGGGCCATCAGAACAATAGTATTTTACGGGTCATCCGCTAATAAGTTGCGAAAAGCCCAGCGACCCAGCCGCAGACGCCGCGGGGCAACGTTTAGGAGTTGATCCCGGGCAAAAAACGGAAACTAAATAAATGTACTGTGAATCGCGTGGCCAATTACGGTCCAACTATTCCTTTTTTTTTTTGGGCATCCCTTTTCGTTAACAGCGCACCGAAAACCTTGTGCCACTTTCACTTTTGCTTCACATTTTGTTAGTCAGCCGGCGGCCACTACGCGGTGAAGAATGGAAGCTGCGCTGGTGCTCGTCACTAAAGTAGTGCAATCCGTGGCTTAAGCACGGCCAGCGATTAGCGGCCTTACCGGGCCGTACGGAATCCGGAACCGCTCGCTCAAGAGCACCGGAACCGATGAGGGCGCATTTTATTCGATCCCACCGAGATCGATTAGCCGATTGGCCACCTTTAGCCTAACCTTGTGCCTTGTTTTGAGGGTTCCCTCTGATTTTTTTCTGCTGCCCCGTTGTCGAAGTTTAAATAATAAATTAACCACCGAACCGCCGCGCTCCGGAAGCATCTTCATTTGCATCTGTTTACTCACTGACGGTGACCGGGATAGCCTGGCCGGGGAGGGTCCTTCACCTTCCACACGGTAAACCTTGTAAGCGCCGGAGTTTAGCATAAGCTCATAACGCGACCGATGGACTGACCACAAACCGCAGTTTTTCGCAGTCATTTGCGCCACACAGCATACCACAGGTCGTAGAATCCGAACCCCGGCCAGCCTGCGCAGGGAACCCGCACGTAACCGCCCCAAGAACTTTCCCACGATGCCCGAATCGGAAATTCAAATCACCGATGTGGGTCACCGGTAATCCTTGTAGCCCGTGGTGAACGGCATCGGATACCTCGGTTGGGGGTCAGGGTTAATGTTTTTAATATCCTTTCTTGACCACAGCCCGGGCACTTAGTGGCCGAAGTCCACCCCTCCGAAAATGCAGCCAAGGTCATCGAAGGGAGTGAAGGATAGGAGGAAAAAAACCGGCGCACCGGGCACTGAATGGAACCCGCGGTCTCCGCTCTTGACATTGGACGTTCTGATCGATTCGATTCGCGTTTTCGGGGGCTGTACAGCCCCCGACCCTTCGCGGAGAGATAGAGATTGGGTGGCACGGCACTAGAACCTGTCGCCACCGTCACTGGCGGCGTGGCCACAGAGAAAAGGTCAGACGCACCTGCGATCCGCCGTTCATCAAATGTCAACCGATTAGTGGCAGCGCGAAAAGCGTGACAATTGGCACCGAGCAAAGGATGTGGGTAATTGTCCCGACACCAACTCGACTCGGAACTCGGAGCATGCGGGAATGGAGGAGACCCTTCAGATCGACTGACAGATACCCTACGGGTTTTCCCTATCAACATGATCGCTCGGGCGGATCTGATGTCTGCGTCCTGAGACCCATCGATCGAGAGTGTTCGGTTTGTTTTTCGGTTTTGTTCTCCAAATGTCACAGAATTCGCCGTCGATGGCGGGCGACCTTTTCTCGGCCAACCAATGCCATGTGAGCTAACCTTCCAGGCGCAGGTGACGTTGGTATCGCTGGCTCCGCGCCACCTGGGAACTGTGTCAATCGGAAGGGTGCCGCAAATGCAATCGTACTCCGTGAACTGTTCCGTAGTCGCGTTCGAACCCTCGGCCGCGGTGTTTATTCTGCGCGGTACAATTCGGCGAACTGCGACTCAAAGGATGGCTGATGCGTGCTGCGCGTGGCGCAAAGTAGCGCACGCCTGGGAAGCGTGATCGTGAAGGTCGATCAAACACAACAACTCGACCGAAGCGCCACCGGGTCTGCCGCCGGATTAACCCGTTTTTTTTCTGCTTACTTGAATATAATGAATTTTGTTTACCATCTCGGGCGATACAGGGCGTATTTTTTGCCCCCCCCAAATTTCAACCAGGAACCAGTGCCCGGTGGCCGTTTAGGCTCCGTCACGGTGCCTCTATCCAAGAAGCCAAAACATGTTTACCGAACAGACTCAGCCGCAGGAAATCAATTAGCGATTAGTGACATCGTAATTAAATAATCACACGCGAAAAGAACCAGACCTCGGCGACTTCACTTACCTGCACTTTCAGTCATTGTTGCTGCTTTCTACCGCTTCGAAGCGATTATCGGCGTCAATCGGCTGTGAAGGGCTAATCGGGGCAGCTAGCTTCGGCTGACTGGAGCTTCAACTTCCTGTCGCGCAGTGAAACACGCGGGAGTGGCACGCGCCAGCGGCCGTCGATCTCGTGCGGGATCTTGCCGTTCTTCTTCACCTAGCTTCCGGTCCGGCGCTCTCACGAACCGCGCTCTGTGAAGTAGAGAAAAAAAGCGAAGCCCGACTGATGAAATGGCCACCATTGTGCTTTGCACCCACCGTCGAAAGGGGGCCTAATAGTACCCTCTTTTCTATTTCCAGTTAACCCGCCCAAGAGCTGCCCCGGGGAAAGCACTTACGCCGCTTGCCTAAAAACCCTAAGACTATCTGAAGCTGAATGCTCCCGTATTGTGGTCCTTAGCGAGGCAGCTGTTTCGGGTGGAAATAATGTACACAACTCGGAACGGAGCATCGATAGCTGCACGGAGCAGCTGCAGTAAGCCGCCACTTATTTTTTGCCAACTGATTGACAGGCCACATGTTGTGAACTTCTTCCTCTTCTTCTGCTGCCCATGCTCGCTCGTTGTGGATGCTCCGTTATCAGTTGGAATCCTCCAGCGCTCGAACGGGTTCAAAACACCTTTAGCAAACCTTGGTTCAGACCTGTGTTGGGAGCCTGTCTTGGGCCGTCCCGAGTTTCATCGTGCGGAAGATGCCACTTTACGCATCCACCCCTTTTCCGGAGGGCACAACATGAGCTTCGCTTCATCTACACCGAGATCGCGATCGAGCTAAACAAGTACCGGTGGACCGAGCCAACGGTACATTTCATCCGCTGGCCGCTGGCTGGCTGTTGGCAAGCGGCCAACGGGCTAGATTTGACCCAAATGTCGCTGTGAATACTGTACAACAATCATCCAAATACTTCTTTCAAATTTCTAACTAAATATCTCCTGTTTAGCGGAAAACCGGAGCGATCCCTGGCGGAGAAGCCAGAACCGGGGCCACCGGGGCTCAGTTATTTTTATCTTCATCAAGCAATTTCCATTTTCACCAACTTGCGGCAGCAGGAAGTAGACTTGTGTTCCTGTACACTTCAAGGTGCGCCTAGAATTTATCGTCCACTGCAGTCACCTTTCACAGCTAGCGAGCAAGGACCAAGCCCCCCGAGTGTTCCTACTGACCCACTACTTGTGGCCCTCGTTTCGAACGGGTTCGCGTTCACCGACGACGCTGCAGTTAATCGTAAGTTTAACATCTTCGCCATCATAACTTAGGCCACCGGTGGGCACGGCTCAGTGCACCAAAAGGACCCGCCGGAGTTCGGATTGAGCCACTATCGTAAATAACAGCCGGCCGGCCGGCCGGCCGGTGCAACCGGAAGACATTCCCATTTGTTCCGCCCAACACTTGAACCGTACCGCGCGACGGACTCGCGAGGTTCGCCGGCCCGCCCGGAAGTCGTACGTTCTCGGCGGTCAGTTTTTAGTCGGAACGCGCCGTGAAATACCGCGAATCCCGTGACAGGATATGCTAATTGGAAACAGAACGGACATATGGCGGTTGGGGTTTTTGTGCCCCGGCCATTGATTTAGATACACGCGACTGCACTTTGAATTTTTGGCCACCTTCTAAACCTGCCACCGCTCACCGGTTATCAGAACGTCGAAGTTCCTTGACGGACATTATCGACGACGAAAGTGGGTCAAGATTGCGTCATTTTTACACTCTTACGCAACAGATCGGATCGTCAGTTGATTGTCCCGATTGTCCGCACCTGAGCGATTCGACTCGCTTCATTGCACGGTCACCGGCAGGATATCACTAATCCGATTGCTAACTCTCACGTACCAGTTCCTATCAGATTCAGACCACCTACACTACTTGAACCACTTGAGACCAGCAACAGCCGGGTGGCCGGTGGCTTCCGAAACCCTCGTTTGCTCTTCGGCCAGCGATAAGAGCTGCTGTGTATCGCGTTCTGTAAATCTTTTCCGCCAACAAGAACGCGAAACAATCGCGCGGCGCGCACTATCTTTTGGTTTGGGCTGTGGTTGCGGAACTAGGAACACCGCGTTGGGTCTTCCTTTTTTGTGGTCCATCAAGCGGCCTTATCATCCTGAGCCAACGTATCCACAATGTAGCACCCCGGGGCGCTGGCAGATGCTATCACGCCGCTACGTGCTCAAATTGGCCCAAAGAATTCGCACTAACCTTTTCCGTTTCTTCTTTTTTTTGTTCCCTGCGGAACCTGAACGAACTGGAACGCGCTCGTCACGTCACTCTCTGGCACCTTCGAATCGAACCAACCAGCCTAATATTGTAACCACCGCGAACACTACGCACACACCGCGAATACGGGATTCGAATTCGAACTGACCACGCGGACCACGTAGTCTGTGCAACGGACAGCGTTTAAATGGCAACTGGCTGTAAGCGTGCGAAAGTAAATATACCCACGGAACTGGCCGCTTCGAATTGCGCTGCTGCCGTTGCATCGGATCGGAGATCGGCCGCCGCCGTTCGTTCGTTCCTTCGGGGCTCTCGGCGGCTGTCGGCGGCGGCACCGGCGGCCTAACCCGCGCGCTGTTAGTAGATTATTCGCGAGCGACCGGCGTGCGGCGCGTGGCGTGTGATGCTGCCGTTGCGTGAGTGCCCTCAGCGGATTTTGGGGCGGGTGGGGCGGCCGCGGTCACTCACGAGCCGAACGCACCCTTTTTCCGTTCAACGTCGCGCGCCAAACGTGTTCATATTGGCACGATGCTTGCCGTGGCCGGTAAGTGTTTCGGTTTGAATTAAAAAGAAATCTTTTTCATACAAAATTTGCTCATCAAATGGAGGAATTAAATTGAATACTGAGTTGTTCAATAAGTTTTGAGCTTCGATAAGAACACAATTTTAAGGTTGATGCTCCAACAATTCGAAATTAAATTCATGGTTTTTTAGCCATTGTCAAAGTGTTTTTGCGACAATGTGTCTACTTTAGCTAGTCTAAAAGGTTACCATAATAACTTTTAATCGCCACTCTTTAGCCTCTTATTTTGAGTCAGGACCATGGTGATAGACCCAAGTCTCATCCATAGTGATGAGTCAACCCACAAAATCTACTCAAAATGTTGGCGAGAAAGTTGCATCCGAATGCGTTTATGTTCTATGGTTGCTGGTAATTTGTTAAAAAACTGTTGTTTGAAATTCGCTTGGCCATATTCGGCAGAAGTAAACACAGACTGGCCGATCACAGGCCACCCATCAATCAAACAGTTTTGATGGCCGAAGTTTTCAAACGCACCGTTGAACCGTCTTCAAGTGCGGCGAGTATGCCACACGCAGAGACTGCAAATACCGTACACCGTAGAACCGATAAGGAAACATCCATTCCGGTGTACAGGAAGTAGTGTTCATTAGCCAGCCGTTGCTCTGTCTGTGTTATAATTCTTTGTTCCAAAACCCGGCCCGATATGAGCGTGAGTGCGTGGCTGAACGTGAGTAAATTAATATTTCGTCTCCGGAATGGAATAACCCTTTTGAGGGGCAACCGATGTACCCACCCGAGCTTGACGTCCGTTTCCCGGCGGTATGGCACGTCAGAAGAGGTGTAGGTCGCGTGTAGAATGCCAATGGACGTTTCCGTGTGAATCGGCACCAACGCGTTTCTGTTGGTTGCTTATCGTGCCAAAGGTTCGGGGAAGGATTGGCATTTCATCTTGATGGCACCGGCCGCCGCCGGCGGTGTTGTCGGTTGTAGGTGTGGCCAGGATTCATTTGGCAAATGGGGACCAATGCGACACGCTCGGTGACACAACCTAGCAGCAACCATCCGAAAAATGAGAAAATACCCGTTCGCCGATATCGGTTGATATTTACGAGTTGCTTGTTCCTCGCCTTGGCCGTTACTGAGCCTGATTTGATGCCTGGGCGATAAGGTGAGCATCGCCGGTCCAATAAGTTTGATTGTCTTTTGCCATTTGTTTTATGTATTTGTCTGCTTCTGGAGTTTGTGAGATAATTAATATATGTCCTTTAGTAGTTCTAGTGTTGAACTAAAACTCAAGAAGAGAAGTAAGAATATCAAACACCTTGAGCGCACAACTCAACGCGTGAATAAATAAATAATAAGATTTTATCACGCGTTGACTACGCGTCCTTACTGAAAATATGACTTTGACCTTGAGTGCGCCACCGCTATCGGTCACCATCTTTCCCCGCGCGCTTCGGAGCACCCTTCAGCTTCTCACAATTATCACGTAAGCGGCGCAGGTGAGATTTGCGAGTGAAATCTTCGCTCGCTGCATCCCTCCCCGGGGAAGATGCATTGGCACGTAGGCCGGTCCGGGCAGGATGTCGGAGGCAGTCAGGTAATTAATAATTCAGTCACATCCCGTGCACCGTCACGTTGTGGCCCCACCGGACACAAACGCAAGTTGTGAGGTGTCGTGTCGCCGGCGCAACCTCGATCATGAACCTCAAGCCGCCAGCAACCGGCAAGTGCCAAGTTCAGAGTCCCCAGGACGGCGCATCCTGCGGTAATTATTCGTGGATCGTAACAACGCACGTTGAACAGTTGGACCGGTCTTTAGGTCGCGTCCAACGTTACTTCCGATTGGTTTTTGAAAGATTCTAATTAGCAGCTCGACGCTTCGGGAATTTATTATCGTACACGGTGGCCTGTCCTTCGATTGGTCCCTTCGGCCATCCAATTCAGAGTGTTGTATGATACGTGGCTAAGCTCTCGATTTTAATCAATTTTGCTGATATCTAATAGAAAGGAAACAAAAAATGGCAAAGGAAGGGCACGCACGCAATCTGAGATCTTCTCTCCGTTCGCACAATGATCGTGGGCCACCTTCCGAAGCAACTTATTTAAAAACAGTCAGATGTTGCCCGGCAGCTGAATGTGACGCACTTTATTTGTTTCTGAACCGCGGACTCGTGGGTGCCACGATAGTAGCAATATTTCAGACAGAGTCTGGCGCCCGGTGTTGATGTTTTTATCTTAGGATTATGCCGCCAGATTAAATTCGGCCACACCCGCCCGTTGACAATGGTGGTTGCTATTTTTAAAAATTACAATCGAAGCGATTCTTACACTCTACTCGCCCTTTTTGAGAATTTTCAACACGATCTCTAATAATCGAGAATGAACAAATTATGGAGATACCAACGGTCTTTTACAACATTCTGATACATTAACCTAATGGTACTGAAAATTCTTCACCCGAAGTGTTTATTTACCCAGATGGTTTGCGACGTTGCCAATCCCGTAACTCACCGGCCAAGAAGCGGCGGCAAGATTCTTTGTCGATTTGTCTAACACTCTGGCCGCAGCTATGCGACAGATGAACGATGCGATCGTATAATTTACTGCGCGGCCATTACTTTACCCATCGGCGTCGGCAAGTACCCGTTCGCGTATGTTTCTCTGACCGTCCACTTTCCATGTCGAGACGTTTAATTACTGCCTTCGAGTCCTTTGAAATCGTTTAAATTACGGTCGACATCCTTCGGCCGTTGTAAATCGCGGCACTCTTGGTGCGCCTCTTTGCTTTGACTTCGAACCAAAAACAGACGCGGCGTCCTCGCAGCATCTTTTAGAGATTGAAGGTACCCGTAGAGGCGGTACTACCGCCATGTGTCGAACAACAATGCAGCCCCGAAAGAGCAATAAGAGACCCTTCCACATGTCACACTATTTATTTTCGCCCGCGATCGTGTTGGCCACCGGCCACCAGCCGGAGGGATGCTGTGGTCCGTTGACGAGCAGAAATAACTGCGGGTGAGTCCAACAACCGGATGCGTTCGGTTGGCCCGGGATTCGGATGGATATTTTACGGCCCGTGGCCCCGTCGAAAGCGTAATAAAACTTGGCATCGATCTTGCGCATTACGCATCGACACACGGCGGGTGATCGTAATAACGATCTGGGTCGGTGGATTTTTTTGGCATCACCGACCGGGATTATGAATAGCGTTTCGCGCACGGAAAGTTCTCATCGTTGTTGTGTTTGCCACCCTACGGTGCATTCCTGGGCCGGAACTGCTCCGCCGCAGGCTCCGGCAATTACATACACTTTATCTCGCTGATTAAGTCACACCGTTTGCTGATGGCACCCCGGCAGGTGCTTCCAGCGCAAACACAATTAGACTGGTAACGAATGGCCAGGAGAAACGTGTCCTACCCGCTTGATTGCACCCATTGTCGATGCAAATAGACGTGGCTTTGCCGGTACTCTCCGTTCGAGGATGCTCTTATGGCACCCTCCCCAAAATCCACATCCGGTGCCCATTGTGGCCGGTGCACGATCGGCCGATCGTAAAACGATTAAAACATCTTCCCCATTCTGGTGTCCATCATCCGAAGCGCGACACCCTCAGGCCACCGATCCTCCGAAGCCGGCCGAATATCATGTGGCCGAATGACGTCACCATGGACCGAGCCGTGTCGCGGAAGCTTTTATCTGCGAAAACTGTCGCCGGCAACTGCATCCGAGGAAGCAGCAGATAGCGTGGCGATGATTATGTAGGCAATTATTGGCGACGACCGGAGCTGTTTGTGTGCCCGTGGGGACCTCAGCCCACCGGGAGGGAATCCGGGCGGACACACATTTGCACAACATCTCCTCTGACGTCGCTGAATCGGAATATTAATTATGGACTTGGGCAAATGTTGGATGGCTTATTTATGCCGATTCTACTGGCGGCAGAATGGAGGGCCCCCACAGAGAATAATGTGCGCACATTAAAAACCGTGGCGGATGATGTTATCAGAGATTATCGCCGCACGGTGTGGCGGCGAATTAAAGTGTTTCCGTTTGGGGTGCCCGAACACGTACGTATTAATTACACGGTGGCTATATTGACACTAGGCGACCGATGTGCGCTGGTTCCACATTCTCGCGATTGGTTTGTTTAAGGAACGGCGTATGGAAGGCGCCACTGGCCAAGGACACGGTGGCATATATTTAAAATCCAACACTCTCACGGGCAGCCCGTGGTGTAATGAGTTCGTGAGAAAAGGAAGACTTTTACGCCGGGCACGGGTACCTCACAGTCCGAATCGATCATTAAAAACTAATCTATCCAGCTGCAGCCACCCGTTGCCCGATCGGCAATAATTAGGAAATTTAATTACCATAATTTTACGCGAGTCATTACCGAGCCACGCGAAGGCATCATGTCGGCCGACATTTCAAACCCGGCAATTAAACCCAGATTCCCCGCTGGGTGCATCCATCCGTGCTGCAGCAAACCAATCAAAACATTACAATTGCTTGGACAGCACGCGGCGCACTTCTCGAATTTGTCACCTTGATCGTCGCGGCGAAATAAATTGTTCTCCGCAAACCACAACTCAATCCGATTTGGGCGAAAGAAAAAGGAAAGGAAAATCCCGGCCCGGCCGTGGCCACCGCCGTGTCCTGTTTCGGTGACCTCCAAACGCGTAGATGCGTAGTACGCGCAAGGCAGGATCGTAGGCCGGCCGGCTCGGGGCCGCATTACTCAACCCGAAGATGAGAAGTGAAAATGCTAAAAATACCTATATTGCGCTCTACGCAATCCGCGGGAGATGATAAATGTAACCGATCCAAAACATGAGGGCCGATTGGCTTACGGTGACGCTGTTCAGGCGCGAAGTGATTGCTATCGCGCGCCGCCGGTGGCTCGGTTGACACAGATTTACAATCCCTCCTCGAGAGGAAGAGTAGTAATTGATAAGATAAAAAAAAAACGGGCGGACAAGCGCCAACAATTAAGCACGTGCCAGGCGCCCTTCCGATCGGCAGCCCTCCACCGACAAGTGGCCACCGTTTGCGCAGATTGCAACAGATTATCCGCGTGTTTGTATTTTTTTTACCGCCCTAGCGACTGGAGGTAGCTGGCGCCATCTGCTGGAAAGGGTTGGGTACTACAGTCGCCCCATTCAAACGCCAACCGTGCGTTCGTTCGTTGCTATTTTTGTGGCGCGTCTTCCGTTTGGCGTTTCGTAACACATAAACGAACGAAAGCGGCTTGTTGTGCTGTTCCCCAGAGCATAGCGATATGCTGCGATGTTTTGTGATGCGAAGAAAGAGATTACCTAGCGAACCGATCCGCGAGGCCAGGGTTCTATTTTTGAACGGCCAACGTTTGCCCCAATCTTATTCATGTTTGTTATTGGGGTGCCCCAAGACCATTCGAAATTGTATTGTTTTCAACTCAAATTCAAAAATTAAATCAACAATTTTAGCACGGACCATTCAGAATTCTAAGATAATACCCGCAGCCTCCAAAGCGTTGGGCGCACTGAACATGTGATCGGTGATCAGTCAGCCCCGCGCGAAACGGTGAGTGACTTGAGTGCCCGAGTCTCGTACCTGTATATAGAGGAGGCGATCATCAAGCCACAACCGAACCCTTTCGCCGGTCATTTCGAGCGGATCCTCCGACAGCATCGCTTCGTGACCGTGTGGTGTCTCCGAAAAAAACGTTGGTTAACGTGTGCAGAGTGAAGTTACAAAAACCGGTGCGTATACGTTCGATTGTGTCGTGCGCTATCTCGCCATCGTACCTCGTTTTTCCCGCTTATCAAAACATTGCTGTTGTTGGTTTGTAGGACACTTCTTTTCAATTCCTGTGACACCCGTGTGACGCGAGATATTAACGCGAAACAATTAACTGAACATCATCACACGGTACGGTTGCGAAACTGGCCCTTATAGAGTGCCCAGCCTGATAAGCGAGCCTGACCGGAGAAGTGCGTGGAGAGTTTCAGTAAAGTGCAACCTGTGGCGGAATTGCGCACCGGGCGTCCATTTGTAAGGATCGTAAAAAGCCGTAGGCGAACCTTCATCCAGGTCAAAAGAAGCGCCATTAGCTGTGACTTTGTTGGTGAGTACAGACACGATTTGGTACAAAATAGCAAAGTGTTGCACGTACGCAGTTTAGAAGTTCAGTTCAGACCATGTGCCCAACATTCAGTTCATTCCCAAGTGCCGCCATCATTTTTGTACTGAGGCCGTGTGCGTGCGAAGGTCAATCACACCGGAGAGATGGCCGATGAAAGGTTGACCTTTGGTTTCGGAACATGTATTCGTGTACTGGTTACTTTCCAAAACTGCAACAACTCTTTCCCACCGCCGATCGACCTCTGATTGTTGGCCACTTGAGCTAGGGGCACGTGCTCGCCCGGATAACGTTTCTTCATCCTAGTTCCCATTTTTCAAGTGGACTCAATGTCCAGTGACACCCGCACACGATTGTTGCGCCGCAACTGGCGGGCGGTTATTAAATTATTTCCCACTTGCCCAGCCATTTTAAACTCTCTCCATCCTGTGTTTGCTACGCCTTTTAGCGTGGCGACGGGCAGCGTCAGTCTATTGATTCGCTGGGCCGCCGGGCCCCCGAACACCGTCACGGTGTATTTAGTTTCAGCTGCCGGGGATTGGGAAAATTTTCCACAACAACAACCACCGAGCCAACCGCAACCATTAGAACTCGACCGGGCGCCGGGCTGCACCAGCTTGGTCGGTGATAATTGTGGGCAATCTCAGAAATGATACATCATTCATCAGCCGCAATCCGTTTGGGAACGAATCCGGTCCGCATAAATGTCACGCAATTGAACTTGCAAATCATGCTCCGCCGGTGGGTGTCGTTTGTCACGCAACAGTCCCCGAAACGCGCCCGGCCGACGCGTTAAATTGCTTGTTCTACGGTCGAACGTGTGCATAGAGGGGGGGGCTCTGGGTAGCATAATCCAACCCCGTGGACCTCACACTGCGTGATCGCCAGTTTGCCACCGATCGCGGATCGTGGTCATGAAGTGTAATTACAATTTTCACTCATTCACTCATTATCTTGACACGCCGATCGCGTCCGATATTCGATCCCAGCGCGTGCTCACACCTGAAACCCTCGCCCCATCCATTGAACACTTGCCGGATCGTCGGAGGACACGTCCGACCCCACGATTTTACGGCCTTGTGCATGCGGTAAAAATTAGCGACCCATCCAGCATACTAAGTTCATGAAATATGAACCTCTCGCCGCCACCAGCCCAACGGACGCCCTTGGAAGGGAGGGTAGGGTTTCGTGTCGATGCCGGCGGTGCTAATACAGCCCCTCAATGGTCAGTGACAAGACAAGAGTCGAGAGCGCGAGAAAACTCTGGCGGCCAGATGAGATGAGATCTCCAGTCTGGTGCCGTTGCTGCAAGATGCAGCTATATAGGCAATTTAGAACACATTCAACAAAAATACTTACTTCCGTTCTAGTATCCGTTCCGGGAGGGGAGGTTCGTTGGCCAGTGATTAACGCGCGCCGCTCGGGAGAAGAACGCGTACCAGATTTCGGAGAGCGGAATACGTTTCGCCGACGTCTTCAATGTATTATGTTAATCGCCACACTAGGCGGCCGGTGCTTCCTAACGGAACGTGAAACCATAAGTGGTAGAGACGTTCCCCCCCTCCGATCCGGCCGTTTATATTGTTCTTGCTGACTCGCCCTAGTTTCGTGGTAAATTGCTATCTCAACATTCATCACGTTGGAATGCCTGCAAAAAGTAGGATTAGTTTTTTTCCCCCATTTTAAAAGGCGACGATTCCATTACTCATTGGAAATTTGCAAACACTTCTCGAAACCGTGAAGGTTGGTTACATCCGGAGGGAGTTTTGTCCGGTCCGGTGTTCCACGGACAATTACAATCCTCCCGGTTGGTCATCGAACAAATCAATTCCGTTCCGCGAGCGATTGGCACGACACGTCAAATTGCGATTTAATTACACACGGGAGTCACTTCCTTGTGCGACGCCTAGACCTAGGATTGGTTATTCGCATCGTGATGAGAAAAAAACAGTTAATCTTGGCTTATGTTTTATTGCATCCCGCGTTAGTTCGTTTTTATGCTTCTCATCGTCTCATATCGTGACGGCCAACGCGAATATCTTCAGCTGCCGTGTTTTTCGCGCTACACGAATCGGATGAAGTCATCGGTCGTCCGTCGTCCTCCTCCGACACACGAAAACCAATGCGTGATAAGACAATTAAGCTCTAGATCTGACCCTTCTTTGTGGGAAGGCCGTTGTTGTCCCACCGTTTGAAACCCTCAGCCACGCTGCGTTCGGATGCTGCCGTCCGATTAGTGTAATTCAATTTTAATATTGCTTTTTTAACTCTGCCTAACCTGCTCTGGGCTAACAAACACAAAATGAAAATCCAGCGAAGCAAACGAAGGATCATCCGTTTTTGAGCTAAAGCATCGCACTCGAAGCTTCCGCCAGACTCCGCCGGCCTATTGTCACGCAGCCAGCATTCCAACGGAGCTCACGTTCGATGCGAACTCGATTCGTGAATATGCCCACCGAAGGTGACCGAAGGAGAATTCGTGCTCGAACGGCGCGAACGCTCGTCGCTTGCCGCTACACAAAGGCCAAGTCTACGGTCTCAATCGATCGCAGCCTCCCAAACCCACCGACCCCCCCTTCCGAGCCATTCGCAACCCTGTTTGCCCACGTAACTATTGTTTCTGCAAACACGCGCCGGAATTGTTTCACTTCCCATCTGCCCGGTGCGGGGATATTTGCGAAGCAAATTAATTACCTACATATCTTACGCGCGCCCCCCCGACAGGAGATAAGCACTGTAACGGGGTCTGTGCGGTACGTTTATGTGGAACGCCGAATGCCACTGCAAGTAGTAATTGCCCCTCGGGCAAGATCGGATTCAGCTCATGGGAAAAATGGAGCACGTGTTTTATTGTACTTTGAGCAGGTATTCTTGAACTAGTCTAGTGCGCGCCGTTTGACACCTTTCCGAGTTTGACAGCGTCGCTAGGAAGCGTTGCTGTGCTACTTTGATTTTTAGAACAATGCAAATTGTTACTATCGTTACGACTGGGTGAAGATCTCAGTCTGAAATGGATTACCCAAAAGAAGCCTCGAGAAGAGTTTGATCCAAATAATTGAAAGAAAAAAGCTTTTCCTTGGCCATCCTTCAACCATCTTGCCGTGCATGCATTCAGTTTTGTTTCCGTTAGAACCTTGCAAGGGTCAAACACTGTGCCCTGCACATCTTTGTAGCGCCCAGCCGTAAATTGGCAGCCCCATCACGGCAGCCTCAACTGCTCGCAATTAGCCGTTCATTTATCAAATCACTCTATCGCTTCCCGGGCCACTCGGTGGCCGGGAAGCGAAGTGTGGCGCTCTAGTACTTCCGGATGACACCGGAGGCATTACGCCTGACGCACCTGCTGCTGCATCTTTGAGTGAATACCCTGACATATCGTCAGACTTCCATTACACGGGGTAATATGTTTCTGGCCACGAGAGTGACCTGATGGTACGTTCCACTCGCGCCCCCATTAATCACCGTACATCACACAGCGTGTTTCCCAAACGCTTCTATTAGCGACGATCAATCATAGTTGAGCAATATGATCGTCCGACGCTGGTGATAACAATGGCAAAGAGTGTCTCTGGACCGTCACGTTGGACGGAGGCCAAGATGACATCGGTTTTAGGGGCCACGTGGTGTTCTGACTCGGAAAAGTTGAGCCGATGCGCTCGGACCCACTTTGGCCATCGTGAATGTTTTATTCCGGCTGCATCACCGTGACCCAGTCGGTGCAGCAGCTCCTTCTACGCGAATCTTTCGTGGCTTACGTGTTCGCAGTTGCAGTTGCAGCGATGCAAAGTCCGCATGGCACGACCACCCCACGGACATGGTAATGAATTTAATTTTCTTCGGGTGGGAGAGTGATTAGCATTGAGAAATACGACACCGGCGAAGGTTTCGGTTCGTCCACACCCGGCGTCCGGCGATCAGCGCAGCTGTGTCAATGCGTTTGACATTGGCACACTTCGGGACGTGGCACCGAGGAGGCGGCACTTAAAGGACACTCCGTCGGAAACTCGTTTCTCGGTCCTCGGTCAGAGCAGAGAGCGGTGTCGATCCATGGGGACTTCGAAAGAAAGAGGGCACTCCGCCCAAATCCGGACCTGATCCGTGATCCAGAAAGCCGGAGCAGTCCTAGTGTGACCGAAATGAACCTGACACGCCACCGATGGAGGACTATCAATCATGATACCGCAAAAAAGTAGGGGCACAAGATTCCATCGACTGGCGGACAACATTCCTATGCTTCGGGGAATTTCCCGTTCCGGATCTTGGGTTTGGAATTTCGTGTGCGGTTAACCTTAGGCCACCTTGTCAGGAATTTGTATCCCTTCCGCCGCAGAAGCATCAATTAATTTGTATGGATTAGTGGGCTTGACCCGCTCGAAGCCGATTCCAGTGGAAAGCGTGCCACTGGACGCCACTTTCTGTAGGCTTTATTTAAACCAATTCCAATCCAAAATAAGTAAGAGAATGCATCACAAAGTTCTAAAAATGGTTCTCCTATCAAAAGGTGAATACAAAATTCGAACTAACTTTTCTGTGTCACGTTTATTATGATCTGCTCCTTTCACGATCTGTAACGGGTTCTTTCACCCTGGTCCGTGACGTAATGTAGGACAAGCGTTACTTTTGCAAGATCACCTCCGTGGGAGGGTGGTCCTCGTAGAATGAAGCGTAGGATCTCGCCAAATGGGGAGCATCTTAAATCGAGGGCAGCAGGGCTGACGCAAGCTCGCCAACGGTAATCGAACGCAGGTTTCTTTCCATCAACTCTTCTTTCCAGTCGCACTGACCACGCACACAAGCCCGCGGCAAATACGCCCATCCCGCCACAGAATCCGGCCTAAGTATCTTCATCCGCCATGGGCTACACCTTCGGAGCGGACGAGCTGTCCAGCAAATCGAGCGGCCTGTGGAGGGCCCTGCTGGCGGAGTTCGTGGGTAAGCGGGTCGATCTATGATCGATGATCGGCCACACGCCGAAAAAGGCGAACGTTGAGCGCTAATGTTCTCTCTTCGCAGGTATTTTCATACTGAACTTCTTTGCCTGCGCCGCTTGCACGCACGCCAATGGCGATAAGACGCTGATTTCGCTTGCCTTTGGCCTGAGCGTGTTCATGGTGGTGATGGTGAGTAATATAATATTGTTTTTGTATCTTCCCCTCGAATGTTCAGGAATTATGAATGCTGAAACGGTCATGTGACTCGGGCTGACATCAATTCCTCTCGGCAAACGATTTGGGGGAGATGAATTTAATCAACATCACGGCATCATATTTATTTACCTTCATTAGCATAAACACGTTTTTTGTAGTAAATTCTCTGGGCGTCAATCAACAGCAACATTAAAAAGTTTCGAAGGTCACACGCTATAAATAGAATGAGTCGTAAATATGTTGTGTATTGCGATAAACGAAAAGGGAACAGGGTTTGGCCGCATGAAGAACCCTAATTGATAGACTTTGCACTTATGTTGTAATTTATTCTGGTTCCAATTTTTCTTTCGTTCACAGTCCATTGGACACATCAGCGGTGGACACATTAACCCGGCCGTAACGGCCGGCATGCTGGCAGCCGGTAGAGTAAGCCTGATCCGTGCCGCCCTCTATGTGGCCGCCCAATGTGCGGGGGCCGTGGCGGCCACAAGCGCGCTCGACGTGCTGATCCCGAAGTCGTACCACAACGGACTCGGTAACACCGGCCTCAAGGACGGCGTGACCGAGTTGCAGGGACTGGGCTTCGAATTCTTCCTCGGATTTGTGCTGGTCCTGTGCGTGTTTGGCGTTTGTGATGAAAACAAACCCGACTCGCGGTTCGTTGCCCCGCTGGCCATCGGTCTTACCGTGACCCTTGGGCACCTGGGCATCGTCGAATACACCGGATCGAGCATGAACCCGGCCCGCTCTTTCGGCACGGCCCTCGTGACCGAAAGCTGGAGCAATCATTGGGTAAGCTTCCCGAATCGCCGATGGCCACTCGTCCCATTCTGAGCCATCCGTTTCCGTTGCGTCCATTCCCCAGATTTACTGGGCCGGCCCAATCCTGGGCGGTGTGGCAGCCGCTCTGCTGTACTGCCAGCTGTTCAAGGCACCGGTCGAGAGTTCGGCCTCGGAACGCTACCGTACGGCGGCCGATGATAAGGAGGTAATGTTGAATCTGATGAAACATGCCGCGCTGGAGGAGTCCGTCATCGCTACGTAGTCCCGGACCGGGCTCCATTCTCATCTCATCCTATTTCGACCGGTCACACGTATCATGTTTCATTCATGTTTTTGATTGTATAGTTTTACCGTTTGTTATCGTATTTTTATGTCCATCTTTTTGTTTGTTTGTTTTTTATTAAATTAAATCGTTTGTTTTAAAGAGTTCTGGTTACATTACTATCATTATCACCCCATGACTAAGGCAGCCTAGAGGCTATAAATTCAATCGCTAAAATAACCTTTCTACATCGCAGATGCGACGATTGGATGGTAAGCATGACATGGCCTAACGGTGGCCGGTTTGCCCTCCCGACCAGAGTTGCCAGTCGTCGCCTGGTTCTTCACTCGTCAACTACGTTCAGCCCGATTGTGTCCGGCTTGGCAGCAACCCCGGCACACTGTCCACTTGGCCGCCACCTGTCCAGGTTTGGCAATCAGTATCGACATGGTTTTGTCCGGTTTCGCAAACTAATTCGGCTTTAGATTAAGATTCGTTGTACCGACACACCGGGTGGACGTTGGTACCGCATTCTAATTTTAACCTTTTTTATCTTTAAATAGTGTTTTTTAAGACAGCTTTCTCGCGTACACCGTTCGTACGGTGTATAGATTTTTTAATTTAAATACATCTATCAAACTGATCGTAATGCGTGTCCTCATTCTTTAGCAGTTGAGAATTATCTCGAGAAAGATTACCAGCCGCCATATTTCTTACTTGGGTTAGTATGTTTATGACAGACAGTTTTAGTTGTATATGCCAAAACCTATTACTGCATTAAAAGCCATGCATAAAGTACTATAGATAAGGAAATTGCATTAAAGCCTCTTCCGAAAGCTAACGCAACGTGTGAAAACAAACTTCAACTTTATTTGTAAAACTAGTTCATACAATTAATCGCGCGTCGCTGTTAATTAGCACCGAACAAGCATGTAAACTTGCTTTTAGGTTTACTGTGATAAGAAACCAATACCGACCGCTGATAGCGAAGTTCGAAGCCGGCTTTAAAGAGCATGGCCGACCGCGTTTTTTCGATTCATTCTCGAGACGAATTCTACTAGAAGAGGAAAAACTTTCAAATACGTTATCTAAGGACTACTTTATTGTTCTCGTTTTGGTTCCATTTAAAGCCGAATCTTCCACCGAAACGGGTGCACCTTTTAACGTAAAATCGAGAGGCGACATGGACGTATGTGGAAAGCCTCTAGCCGCCCAACCTGGGCATACCACCAGCCACCATTTGCTAACGCCTGGCATTAGCACAACTACTAACTAAGTAACTAAGCCTACGCGCTTATTGTATGAGCAAAGAGCACTCGTTTGAATCGACATCTAGTAGGCCTTCTCCACGACAACATCGTATACTTTAATGTCGCCTTGAATGTAGACCGCTTCGGCCAGACGCGGATTGTCGCGATGCAGAAACTCCGCCTTTAGGTTGCCGTTGAGCGAAACCTGATAGCTGCCGTCGGTGCAGTCGATCTGCAGGTGAAATGGTTTGCCGGGCATAAAGTCGGACATGTTTTCCGATCGCTCCTCGCGCTCCCACTTCCCGTTGCGCCACGAGTTGCGGCAAATGACGTGCCGGCCGCCAACGCTGCCGAAACGTGGATTCAGGTGAAACAGGATGTTCGGGTGGGGCCACACGTACCCACTGGTTTGCAGGTTGACGTAGAACGAATGTGGCAGCAGCTTAACCCGCCCGTAAATGTGTAGTTTTTTGCCATCGGTAAACGGTTCCCGTAGCACACCCGTGTAAGGCATCGGTTTGCAGCTTTTCTCGTGACACGCCAGGCGTTCATCAGCGATGGCGCACTGCTCCTCCGGACTGCGCTGCTGGATTAGTTCGAGCTCCAGCTGCGGATAGCATTCCATGTAGCACTGCTCGACGGCCACATCCCGCACATCTCCCCGCACCTCGAGCGCACAAATCTTCCGGTACGGCAGCCGGTGCTTGAACGTGTTGCAATGGCGTCCGTTGACGCAGATCAGAAACTCGTCGTCGGTCACCAAAATCTGCACGTTGAAGCGGTGCCCTCGGTGCAGATTGAAGGCGAGCGGCGATGCCACCTCTTCGCGTCCCCAGCAGCGCTTCACGCGACAGTTGCGCACGATGTAGTTCTGCGGCAGCCGCGGGTTAACGTGGAGCGCAATGTCATCGTTTTTCAGCATCAAATTTACGGAGAAGCGCTCGCAAGTGAGCAGAACCGTCCCGGCCACAACGAAGCACAATCCGGGCGACACCTCGGTGATGCTGTCTTCTCTGTAGATCACGTCGGTCGCGCTGCTCTTGTCGAGGCTCACCGAACCGGGAGAGGCAGTGCCCTCGGGGTACGCAAAATCACAGCTATCTATCGATTCGGAGGACATGTTTTCGTTCTCGCGATAACAGCGCTCCAAGAGTTCCTCAAACAACCGTTCCTTGCGCCGTGCAAGTATCCGCGATCTGCATTCCGACCACGAACCACCACACACACCAACCGACCACAGTGCACTTCCGAACGTCAGCAAGTCGCCGAACGTTTTGAGCGCAATAGCAAATACAAATACGGCCATCCGAGCGTGTAGAAGATCGTCCAGTCTAGCGGTCTGCCTCGATTTCGCGATCCAGGGCCGCGGGGTACGGGTGATGGTGATGACACGGGCGGAACATGTTCGTGGTGCACAAACACAACTGCGGTCGCAAATGTGTTGGGTGACCAGCCCCAGCCGATAACGGATTGTCCGCGCGTACAGCGAATGAGTAATGTTACTGGCAAGTTCCCAACCGAATGTGTGTGAGGAAAAACACTTCAGCAAGTTCTTTCAAGTAGGGTCTTTTGGCTGGTGGCACTTTGTTTTTGGGCCCTATTAACAAACTCGAACACGTTCACAAAGTTCACTCGAACGTTCATTTGAGTTCCTTTTGCCATAGCTTTCTCTTTCTGCCTTCTCGCTTGCTGTATTCTGCTTTCTCTCTGACTGTGTTAACTTACTGTGATCGAGTTTCGAGTTCGAGTTTCATAATAGAGGGGGTTTGTTTACCAATTTTAGCGTGACAGCTGCCAGACAACCCTATAAAATGAGATAAAATGAGATTGCTATAAAATGAGATAAATTGAATTCAAATTTCAAAAGAAAATGTTCCAATGTATACTGCTTAATGAAGATTTTCGCGGTATTATGTATTTCCACGTCATGTGAAAGCAATTAGACAATAGTTAAGTAAACTTTTCTTCGCAGTCGATCAACCCATAACATTATCCTGAAACTACTGGAAAAGATCAAAATATTGTTTCTACAACTGTGATTCTGCTTCGTACGATTTCATACGTACATTATCCGGTGTTTTTACGTTCATTCGCTTAGATATCATTTCTTATCAACGACTCGCGCATAAGTATGTCGACTGTTCCAACCTTTGTGATCATTCTTGGAACAAGAACAACATGGTGAAAGATGAGCTGAAATTCATAGCGTCTTAACCTCTAACTGGAAAAACCAAAAACTTTATGGTTTGCCTTTTAACTTTCCCTCGCGCGCCAGGGCCGCCGTATCCGCCTTGGGGAAAACCAATTTTTGCATCTTAATTTTCTTGCCACCGACGCTCATCTCGATCGGATTGCCCACGGCCGAACCAGGAGTTGAAGTTGCCAAGCGCTTAACAGCTCGCGTCACATTGGCCAGTTGTTGCGCATTTCGGGTCATGGTCGAGGGTGCAGCCGTTGCAGGAGGGTCCAGTGGTTTTCGCTGCACTAACAGTCGCTTGCTAGGCCCGGGTTGCTCCTGTAGCTCAGCACTCGGAGGAGCCGGTTGTTTCGCAGCAACGGACGACTTCCGCTCTACCTTTGTCGCCAATTCTTCGGGGCGTTTTAATGAAGACACACTCTTGCCGGGCGACTTTTCGTTTGACGGTTTTACTGCGTGTGGTTTGCCGTAATGCAGCACGCCGTAGCTGGCGCTTCGTTTTGGAGGACTTTTGTCAAGCTTTGGACTTTCCACTTTCGCGCTGCCTCCGGAAGTGTTCCCCTTGGAAGTGTTGGTTTCTGCCTTCCCAACCACCGTGGTCGGGTTTCCTTTGGCAATCAATTTTCCCTTGTTGATTTCTGGAGAGGGTTTTCCAATTTTGACCGGTGCTCGAACTACAATTTGCTTTTCCGCCTGAGCAACTGCTGGCGGCTTTTCTGAAACGTTTGCTTTTGATTTTTCAACCGATGTAGGAACATGCCATTCCCGAACCTTAGTGGATTCCGGTTTGGTCGATGTGTGGGCTACCTCCGTTTTCTGCGTTACGGTTGACGGAGAAGATTTGATCGTTACCCCTTTCGGAAGGTTCTTCAGCACATCGGACACCGATTTGCTTTTCTCCGATGTTGGTCCCCGTTGTTTGATCAGTTGACAAAGATCGTAATTTGACTGCTGTTCAACCCTTTTCTTGCTTTCGGGACGGGTTGTGAGTCCACGTTTCTCCTCCGTTGGCTCGCTTTCCTCCATTTTCGTTGTCAACTCGAGTTCCGTCACTTCGATCGTGCCATCCTCGATCGTTTCCGGTGGATCACGGAACAGATGTCCATGTTCTGGTGTATGGAATGAAGAAATTTAGGTCAACAAATTATCGCTACCGTAGTCGTAAAGAAATTACCATCATAAAGGTACACTCCATTGGTATCATCGAACCCAGCAACATCTGATTCGACCAACACTTCGTCGCCATCGACGATCAGCTCTGGTTGCTGTGGTTCGTCTGGTTCGACGATCATTTCTAGGCGGGCTGGTTCGCGACCCCGAGGACGCTTCACTTTGGATTGCGCCTCCTCCGCATCCTGCTCCTCGCTCATCAGCTGCTCCCGCTGCGCTTCCGTCAACTCGTCGGCCAGTTCGTCCAGATGCACCGCCTGATGATGGTCCTGTAATTTATCATTCGTGACGAACATCAGGTCACAATAAACGCACTCGAATGCATCATCATCGGTGTGCAGCTGTATGTGCTCAACCACTGCATCGAGATCATCAAACTGCTCCTTGCACAGTGGACACGTTAGATTCTCGGCGGCGTGCTGCGCCGAATGATAGATGAGAGAGTTTTTGTTCTCAAACATCTCGTTGCAGTCGTTGCACCGGTACTCTCCTTGACCAGCTGCACCGTGACTGCGCAAGTGGCGCGTCAGATGGTGGCTCAGCAGGAACGACTTGTTGCACATGCGGCAAGGATACGGCCGACGGCCAGCGTGTGTTGTTAAATGGCGCGACAGTTTGACGGACGTAATGAAGCTGTGGTCACAGTACTCGCACTTGAATGGCAAATCCTTCATGTGCAAGGTCTCATGGCGCTCCAGGCCTTGCTTGTAGCGGAAGGATTTCGGGCACGAAGAGCACTGGAACGGACGAGTCTTCTCGTGATTGGCCATATGCTTGCTCAAATCTGCCTCCGTTATGAAGTCTCGATTGCAGTACGTACAGGTGTGCTGCAGCAGATCCTTGTGCGTCGCCTGGTGGCGAGTCAGCAGTGTGGATCGACTGAAGGCCGCCCGGCAAACCACACAAACGTATGGCCGCTCGCCGGTGTGTGTCGTATGGTGCTTGGCCAAATCGTACTTGGAAAAGAACCGCTTGTTACACAGTTCGCACGGAAAGTTACGAGCGCGTGTGTGATTCAACATGTGAATGTCCAACAGTTGCTTCAACGGGAATGATCGATCACACTCAGTGCACGGGAACACACCTCTTTCTCCCGGCTCCTGCTGGTGGTTGGTGGAGCGTGTTTCCGCCTGGCCTGGGGAAGCCTTGTTCTGCAGTGGCCTGGTCTCGATTACCTCAACCTTCAAAGTACCGCCAACAGTTTCCGGCATTGGATCATTCTTGATAACCATCTCTACTGTGCCGTCGCCGGTAGTCACGAAATCTTCCTGAATCGACGCCATAACTGGTTTAGCTAACTTATTCAGAATGATCGGTTTTTTCTCGATTGCCTTCTCAGATGAATGCAACCGAATTACCACCGGAGCCTGCGAAGACGAAGCTTTCGGCTGACCTTGTGCAGTCTTTGCAACCAGCACACGTCGCACGATCGGTGTCGAGGTGAGCAGTGGACCAACCCGCTCAATCTTGGTTTCTAACGCAGGCAACTCTCGTTTCAAGCCCGCATTCTGTGGATTTGCTTGTCTAGGTTTTGGCATTTCCGTCGCGTTGGGTGGAACGGCCCGAGGCGGTTTCTTTTCCTCCTCTGTCGCAGCTTCCATCGTTGGTTTCATGTCTCCGGAACTCTTCGCTTTCGGCAAGGTGTTTAACTGCAAAAAATTCGAACTCATCAAAACGACTAGTTTGCCATAAACAGGGCAGGCAAATGCGACGATCATTTAATTGACCATTAAACCGTTCACAACAACCCGCTGGTGTTAATAATTCATTCTTACGGTATTTAAACTCACCAAGTGGGTTGGCTTCGCGGGGCTCGATGAAGAAAGTAGTTTCGGAAGAGCGAGTTTCTCTGGCCAAACGCCGGTGACGAGGTAGGCTTTTAGCTTCGAGTCCGCCTTCTTACAAACCTCCTTAAACTGATAGCAGCGATCCATCAGTAAACGACAGTTCCGGCAAATAAATGCGGGCATTCCATCTTCCGGGAAAACCTTCATGCGAAAGAAAAAAGCGAAACGGAAAAGGATTTACAAGCGAACATCGAACAAATGCAGAACTCCAACATTCTTAGCCAGGGGCGAAAACCATTATTTTGTCAGACTAAACAGCCGCCGCCATAATATTGCCGCCATGTTTGCTACGCACAAGAGAGCGAAGACTCTTCACCTTTTCACTCGCCGTTTGCGCGCGGGTTCTTCCGGAAACCAAACACTCCAACTATGTTTGAAATGTTCACCCGATTGCTGCAAGAAGTGCGCGTCTCCTGTGTTCCAAAACTTACCTCGATGGCCACGCAGGCCATGATCTGCAGCGTCAGTGGCGTCGTGGGTTTATTATTCAATTCCACCGGGTTAAAGATGGATTGCAGCGGAGCATCTTGCGCGAGACAAAAACGGCACACCCTTTTCGACTGCAAATGCTTCGCTCGCATGCTTTCTGCTGCGTCTTCCTCCATCGTCACGTTCTTCGCCGGATGTTGTATCCTTTTCAACCGATTGCGAGTCCGCAAATTTACCTAAAATACGCCAAATGTTGCGCCCAACGCAGTAGCACCGCAAAAAGGACGCTTCTGAATTCCAATGACTGATTCGGCGGCTGACTGACGGCTGACGGCTGGCGGCTTGGCGGCTGACCGCGAACGGCGCCACCGTGGTTCGTCGCGGTTAACGGCTTCAACTTTGGTGTTTTTTGCGGCCGCCACTGCAGTGCTTCGCGGCGCTGGCGTTTATTAGCCGATTGTCAGTCGAGAATATGGAAAAATATTTACAAAACGTGCCAAACAATGGAAACTGAAACTGATCCAGCAGAATATTTCGACAGTTATGAAGATCTGAAGGTACTTATTTCGATCCAGTTAGCGATCTTCGGACGTTCAGCAGACGTTCACGTTTTTAGGTGCACGAGTTGATGCTCACGGACAAACCGCGCCAAACCGCCTACCGAGATGCGATCCTCGGGAACCGCGATCTTTTCGAGGGCAAAACGGTGCTCGATGTCGGTGCCGGAACAGGAATCCTGTCTATCTTTAGTGCGCAAGCGGGTGCGACGAAGGTGTACGCGGTCGAGGCCTCCAACCTTGCTCGGCTGGCACGAGAAGTGGTTAAGGAAAACCATTTCGAGAACGTAATCGAGGTGAGCGAGTGTCGGGTGGAAGATTTTCGACTACCGCCCGGCGAACAGGTCGACATCATTGTGTCCGAGTGGATGGGATTCTTTTTGCTACACGAAGGCATGCTCGATTCGGTGCTCTACGCGAGGGACAATTTTCTCAAACCGACCGGACTGATGTTTCCCGATACGGCCACAATCTACATTGCCCCTTGCAGTGTCCCGTCGCGGTTCGATCAATGGGATGACCTATCTGGTGTGAGTATGGCATGCTTCGGACGTGCCCTGCGCCAACAGAGCTCCAAGAAGCCAGAAGTGCTCACGGTCGCCCCGAAGCACCTACTTCACGAAGGACACGTAGTGACTTGGTTGGATTTGAAAGAAGTCACTGCCGATGAGTTGCACGAATTCGAGGTTAAGGAAGTACTAGTTGCCCAGCGAGCAGGAAAATTGCAAGGTTTTTGCATTTGGTTCGATTGCACATTTCCCACCGGCGAGCGGGGCGGTAAAGTGGCCACCGATGTCGTACTGTCCACAAATCCAACCGCGCCGGAAACACACTGGAAGCAAACCGTTATTCCCCTGCCAGAAGGAGCCTGCGAAGAACTAGAAGAGCGGGATCCTTTGGCGTTCACGCTGACGATAACGCGGAACAGGGAAACCAAGCGAAGGTAATACTGGAATATGCTGCACTGAAGGACCGAGTTATTTCTCACGGCTTATTTATTTCACACAGATATGACCTGCAACTAATGCTGCTGGACGCGGAAAAAGAGGATCATGGTTTGCCTTGTGAGTGTCAAATGACAAAGTGTATCCTAATGAAAGCGCATCTCGAAAAAATGCAAGTAGACCAGTGACAATAAACACAATGCAACCGATGACCAGGGGCGTTTTATTTCTGGCAGAGACTCCAAGATGCCATTTCGAGTTAAACAGGTAAATTTTTGAATCAATTTTCACACGATGGTTGCTAAGATTAACTCGTTTATTCGCTTGTCTGCAAACTGAACCAATGGTTGAAATCCAATCGCAGCAGTAACTGAGACAAAGGAGCACTGCTAGGGCCGGCCTTTAAACCAATCAACAGTTTCAGCAACGAATCGACGTGGCTCATAAACCTGCAAAACGAATAATAAGTTTCGGCGTTGTTATCAACCAATTAGCACCACAGCAGACCACCCCAGCGAGCGACTTACCCTTGTTCGTAGGTAATGAACTCTTGGCGTTCGATTTTTGTCATCGGATCCTTGCAGCCCAGACAGAACGAGCAGAACCGATCGACAATAGACAGGATGCTGTCGAGGAGTGTAAGCACCGGGTTTTCTTGCAACTGTATAACGCCAGCCACCGTGGTCATGCCGAGTGTAGACGGTTCACCGGCAGTGGCGCCATTCAGCAGAAAGCACAAACTGAGCACGTTTGCCTGGAAGATTGTGTGCGCCCGTTGAATACGCTCAAAGTCTGCCGGTTTCGCTGGATTCGTGACGGTTGCCATGAGCAGCGCAAACTGACTTTCGAGCACGTCCACCTGAAGATAGTACTGTAGGTTGTTGACGAGAAACATGAGCTTGTTGCGAAGCTGCACCAAGTCCTGGTTGTGTTTGATGCGCTTCTCGCGTTGATACGACCAAAGCTGTCCCAGATCGTGCTGTAGCTTTTTGATGCGCAGCAGAAACCGAAACATTTCGTTATACCGATCGAGTACTTTGGGTGAAAATAGTAGATGTAGAGGCCATTGCACCTTGTACTTCAGAACGATGTGACCGATCGCACTCTTGCTTTCGTAGCAGAAGCTCTCCAGTTCCTCGTTTCCCGGCAGCTCGAACGAAAACTGTTCGATGTCTTCGCCAACGTTAAGGCTCGTGGCTGCGAGCTGCAACGCTCGATTTAGGTCGCGCGTTGTACCATCCGTGATCTCGCGCCCGATTAGCAGCTTGAGGGATTGCGTTTGTTCGAGAAACTCGAAAAAGAGCTCACCACGGCCAAGCAGAAAGAAGTCCTTCATGAGGCGTAGCTGGCGAACGAGATCGGCCTCCTCAATGACGATCACCGACAAGTGTTTCGTTACCTGCTCCTTGATTTCCTCCACCAGATGCTCGAACTTGGTCACACTGAGATTCTCTTCGCACTGCAGCTGGTGGAACTTGCGGAACAGTTCGTGTTCCTGCGTTCCCCACAGACTGTCTTTGGTGGCCACCAACCGGGCACCCTGTTTGCCACGATTTCTGCCCGAGCCACCGCCCACGTGTTGCTGGCGCGGATCAAAGTTAAACATCAGCACCGTCTGGCCAACGAACAATACCTTTTCGGCCCAACTGGCAGGAAAGTAGTACGGCAGCATCTCGTGCCGGATTTCGTAGCGCCAGAGTTCCGAGTTGATGCTTTGGGAACCGATCGTTCCTTTGGGATCACTTTCTACCTGTTGGATGAAAAACTCGGCGTACTGATCGACGAACTTGCCGTGAAGCAACCAACCGTAGAGTTGCTTCAGAAAGATGGCGTACATCGATTTTTGTATGCTAAAACCGTATACCGAACAGATGAGCACGGGGAAGAGGAAGGATTCTAAGGTTTCTTACGTTTTGACCGCCTGATAGTTGGCATCGTTTCCGTGCAAACAGTGCTGCTGAAGGTAGGGAAGCAAGGCGCAACCGTGGATTCGTTGCGTCACAACGCCACTGATGAGCTGCAGCAAAAAACTGAACAGTGGTCGATACTGGCTTACTTGGTGGAAGATAAACATCAGCGAAAGATGCGGTCGCTTCAGATATTTCGCTTCCAGTTCAACCACCAGATCCCGGTACGGTTTCACGACCAGTTCGAGTCCATCGACAAACGCCTGCAGGTAAAGTCCCTGTGGCAGTGGCTCTTCCGTTGGTTTTTGTTGCTTCGGTTTGAACAATCCGGCGGTCACCGTGCCGTACTGTTGCACAAACTTTTTAATCTCCTTGTACTGGTTCGCGATCCGAATCAACTCCTCCAGAATCTTCACCTCGCCCGGATGCAGAAACGTCGAGGCTACCTCCGGAATCTGTGGGTGGCGTGAGGAAACCGTTGCACCAAACTGCCGATCGGTACGAAAATTTCTTACTCACCGTAAAGTTCTCGATCGGGAGCTCCGCGTTCGAGGAGAACAGCGTGAAAAGAATATCGTGAATCATTTCGCAGCTGTACGATTTCCGTAGCGCGCTAGCGAACGATTTGTTTGAAACGGCAAACGTAAACAAACGAGCGGCTCGATTTTGACAGCTGCAGGCAGCGCCACTGTGTACGCAGGGAACAGCGGAAAAAATTAAAACTTAAACCGGTGTTCAGGAGATTAGGAGATTTACGATTTAATCGAGAGTTGATTCCGCCATGGAATAAATTTGCTACATTTTATTCTGCATCGCAAATATTTGTACATTCACATCAAAAACATGTATAAAACATTGACGGGTATGTAATTGCATGGTGTCGAAGGGTGGTTTAAGAACTCTAATTTCTAATTTCCTATCTAATTACCAATTGGGCTGACATCCGGGCTTCGCTCAGCGATCAGCGTCACACGGCATGAGAGTTCTACCAGCCGTCTACGATAATCCTCCGGATCATCCGGATCTGGATATTCTTCGAGAACGTGCTGGTGCTTTTCGGCGTCGAACTCTGTCTCCCTGTCGCTGTCGCTGTAATAGTGATAGTATTCGGGCGGTGGTACCGTTCGCCGCTTGGTCGGGCCCGGCTCCTGGCCATCGTTTGGCGACGACGCCCGTCGATTGTTTCCGTTGGACATCTGCAGAGGTAAAATAATTAGTCGAAAACCCAAGATTCCCAAAGCACTACCAAACTATCCATCAACATCTTCCATCTTGCGCATGACCAAACAGCTTTTCGAACGGCGCAGCAATTTTCAGCTCTTATCGTCGGCTTACCTTGACTCCTTGACCTTGACCTCGACCTTGACTTACCTTGACCTAGACTTAACAAACTTTGACCTAGACTTAACAAAGTCTGTTTCACGTGATTCTCGTAAACTGTTTCACGGTTGGACTGGAATCTCAAACGACTCAGCTGACACTTTTTTTTAAACTCAACTGACACTGACACAATGGCGTCGCCTTTTGTTATCAAAAGAGTCGACGAAACGAAGTGTCATTCATTCAAAACCTTTGTCGGTTAAAAACGTGGTGGTTACTAGTTTTCGAGGGAAGCAGGGTAATGTAATTGTGGAACAATTGGTGAAATTTTATTAATTATTCTCTTTCCATTAGATTCCAACATTAATGGAGTATAATCAAATTCAGTTTTTTGGTTTCAGTTTTCATTTTTTTTGGTCGAAGATGAAAATTTCTAATTGTAAACAAACACTTGGCGACATCGATTTCGACGAAGTCTGCTTCGTCTATAGTTGTTATTTTTTACCGCAAAGCACACGCGTATAATTTTCAACAAAGTGACTTAGTTGACTTTAGTAACTTTAGAATACCGAAGTACGACTATTCAAGGTTGGCAAGGCTGATTTTGGATAATGATATTGTTTTAGAAGCAAACACCAAAGCTTTTCACGCAAAAAGAGTGGCTTGGTTAAAGATTGCGAAAGGAAAATAAAACAACAGGAGCGCCGAAAAGAACTAGCACATCAGAAAAATCTTGAGAAAAGGACGAAGGTAATGTTATTGTGTAATATTTGTTAAAATTTTATGAATAATTATTCTCTTCCTATTAGATTATGTGCAGCAACGCGCAGCACGAGTACAACGGCATTAAAGTCACGCAATTCACAAATTGGCCATACCCGAATGAGGTAAACATTTATTTTCAATCTTTACAATAATAATGTTGCACTAACAATCTTTTTCCAAGACCGAAACAACTTCAGAAGAGGAGGAGGCCGAATCCACGGAACCGCTAGCGGACACGGAAGCGGTTCAAGATTCCGGCGAATGCATCGAATACGTGTTAGTTGAGCTTCATGAGTGGCAGCAGCAGCAGGATCGAATCGAGGAAATGCAGCAGGAAATTGATTCGTTGCGGCAATTGCTGTCCTCCTCCCAACCAGCTTACCACCCTATCATCCCACCCAGTTCCCCGCCCTATCCCCAGCTCCCCACCCCCACCCTATCCTCCCAAACAGAACCAGCTTACCACCCTATCATCCCACCCAGTTCCCCGCCCTATCCTCCCACGCAGCTCCTAAGCCTATCCCCCATCAGCTCCCCACCCTATCCCCCAACAGCTCAACACCCTATCCCCTCCTTATCCTTATCCTTGCCGGTAACGAACGTGCCGGAGCTGCAACTCCTTAATCAAGCCTCCGAGGACCAGGTGAAGGAGCACCTGGGCACCTTTTTGGAAGACGATTATGATACGGCCAAGACGATGTTACAAACTCTGGCGGCAAAAATGTTTTCGCCGGAATTTTTGACAACATGTACGTTCATGCGGAGGAACGGTGCGAAGCCTATCTTAAAACAAGCAAGCGGAAGTGGAGCACTGGCGAAAATGCTCGCCATAGCCAAATCACATCATGCGAACTTCAACATTACGGACGAAGATTTCTTCAGAAACGTGCAGCGAATCGTAAGCTTCGCTTTCCGAAACGTCCATCCGCCTCGTCACGATGACACAAAAGATACTAAGTAGAGACCTGGCGTCCGCTTTGGCAAGGACATAGCGAGGAAGCTGAGCGCAAGGGGCCTAAAGTTACCTAAAGTTGTTTTTGTTTTCTTTCGCTTCATTTCTCATGCTCAGATTAGTTAACGGTTGGTATTAATTTTTTTACGCTCGGTAATTACATGCCTTTCAAGACCAAGACCAGGGCGATTATAAATTCGTGTGCACAAACCACATTTCAGTCAACGGACTACAAACTGAAAGTGTTCCAACCAACCATGCGGTCGACAACGATTGTAATTTTTTTGCTCGTAGCGGTTATGACCCTCGCGAGCTCGCGTAAAGCAGAAGCTGCTCGTTGTCCCGGCGGGTGCCCCAGGATCTACAGACCAGTTTGCGGAAGCGACGACAAGACATACGCAAATAAATGTATTCTGGAAAAGGAAAACTGTGAGCGAGCAAAGCAAGGAAACATGTATAAAACATTGACGGGGTATGTATTTGCATGGCACTGTAAACGTTTTATCAGATCTACCATTATGAAACCGTTTTAAACCTTCGTTGTAATTATTTGGAATACAAGGGGCCAGCAATTGACTGAGTGGGAACTGCAATGAGGACGAACGTTTTCACGCCCGTCACTGCATAAACGTGATCTGCGGGGCCGAGCGGGGCTCTCGTATCGTCCGCACGGTCATCAAATTGTCGTTGTAGTACTCGAGCAGACAGTTCCGCTGTCGGCAGGTGCAGATCGCCTCGTCCACGCCGTAGCTTGCGCTAATTACGGCAAGCCGGTGCGAACTGTCGATCATCTTCCGCTTGTGGCAAATGTAGCAGCCCAGATTGGATCCCGGATGGCTGAGCACGCTCACGGACGGTATCTGTTGATCGCTCGAGCTGTGCTGGTGCTGTGCCACGTACCGTCCGGTTCCGGTGTCGGACAAAATGCGCCGGAGTGACGGTCGGCTAAGGTTTGTCTGCGACTGATCGGGTGTGCACAGCAGATCGGGTATAGCTAAACAAAAGGTAATCGATTAATTACAGTGACACTGGCTGGGAAGACGTTCTGCTGCTCACTCACTGAGGCTCGTCATCACGTCGTTCGATCCGAACCGATCCATCCGCTTTTGGTCATCCTCGCCCACCAGCCAGTAAGTGCGCATCTCTCCCTTACCCTTCACCTTGATAAGGCCACGCTCCTCGTACTTGTAGCCGCCCAGTTTTTTCAGCAAACCGTGCGTAATTGACGAGATGTGAATCTTCAGTGCTTCGCCGCTGCTCTCCATCCGCGAGGCCGTATTGACCGTGTCGCCGAACAGACAGTACCGTGGCATCTTCAGCCCCACCACCCCGGCCACACACTGGCCCGAGTGGATGCCGATTCGCATCTGGATAAACTCGCCCGGCCGGTGCCGTATTTCCAGGTTCGATATCGAGTTCAGCAGATGGAGCGCCATGGAAGCGACCTCTCCCGCGTGCCGGTCGCCGTTCCGCAGCGGGAGCCCCGAAACGACCATATACGCATCGCCGATCGTTTCCACCTTGTAAACGTCGTAGCCCGAGATGATGAAATCACAACAGGTGTAAAGATCGTTCAACATTTCCACCACTTCGAACGGTGTGCTCTGAGCGCACAGCTCCGTGAAACCGACGAGATCGCTGAAGAAGATTGTGACACAATCGAAACACTCCGCCTCAACACGCTCCCCACGCTTGAGCGATTCCGCGACACTCCTGGGGGATGTGAAGGTAAAACTAGCGTTAAGTACATCCGCCACCGCCACGAAGCTTCGAGGTCCTTACTTCGGCAGCATCCGCAGCAAAAGTGATTCGGTTTTCTTCTTTTCCTCCGACAGCTGGTTGGTACGCTCCTGTACGATTCCCTCCAGGTTGTAGGCGTACTTCTCCATGATCGCCAGCATGTTGTCGAAAATGTTGGGTTTGCTGGTAGGGGCCAACGAAAAGACCCTAGTGAGTCCGAACTCCCAAATGTATACTTCGCCCCCCTCACACTTACAGGCCCGCTTGCATCGGTTTCAGTTTGACGCGGACCAAGCGAATGTCGGGCCGATCCTCGGGATCTTCCTCCCAGCAGGCCTGCAGCAACTGGATGACGTACTCTGGCGAATCAATGCCCCTTAGCGATGGTCGAAATATGCCGTACTCCTCCGGGGACATCACTCGAGCAACGATATCTACAAAAGCGCGATGGTGAGCAAAAACAAAGGAAAACAGTACACTGCCCCGCCGCACGCCAGGTACCTTGCCAGCTGAGGTTAATATCACCCCACGGTCCCTTGCGGCCAACAATCTCGTACAGTACAATACCGAACGAGTACACGTCAGCCTTCTGGGTGCCTCTGGGGGGGCTGTTGGGATCCCGCAGTATCTCCGGTGCCTTCCAAAGGCTTCGGCGAATCTCCTTCTCGAATCTACGGTGGAAAAACATCTACTCTGTTACCTCCACAACCGATTAGTTCCCGTGGTTCGAAGGCATACTTGTTCGGTTCTTCCTGGCCCGATTTGAAATCGTGCAGCCCAAAGTCGGAGATCTGCGCCACCCAGCGGGAGTCGATCAGGATCTTGCTCGAGCGCAGATTCCCGTGGGATCCGACGTCCGATTCGTGAAGGTAGATCAACCCCTTCACGATGTCACTCACCAGCGACGACACGAACATGTGGTCCAGCTTCAGGTCTTCGTTCGACAGCACGTCAACCAGGCTGCCGCGGGCACAGTACGACGTCAGGATGGCCACCGTTCCGTGGTCGACGGAGGCCCCGACGAAGGTCGTGAGGTTCTCGTGGCGGATCTCGCGCATTTGCTTCAGCTCCTTGCGGATGTTGCGCGTGATGTCGACGGAGCGCTTGTGCAGATACTTAATCGCCACAATGTTGCCTCGATAGAGACCGATCGTTGTGTAGGCCCGTTTGTTGGTCTCGGGTGCACTATTGAGCATGATGCTCTGCTGGCAAACCTGAAGCGGGTGACGAGATTACACGATTTGGAGTTATTTCGGAAGTTTGCAAAATTATTCAACACTGGGATCCATAATCGTGGCAACCTTTCCAGTAAATAATCTCAGCTCAACAAGCTCGGATAGAAGTTTCTCTCGTCTCTCATAAAAATGTTACGCCAATATGTGTTTGCTTTAAGCCGATCCATTTTAAAGCAATTACAGCAACGGCATTTCACAGAGCATTAACATAACACCTATCCCACCGATGATCGATCGGCTTTCCGGCCGGTGCCGACGGAGTGCGTACCAGATTCTTGCGTAGCTCATTGTTGTAGAGCGCGTCGGGCGAGGTGATTAGAATGACGTCCTTCATGTCCACCTTCCACAGCAGGCAGGCCAGCGTTTGCTCGTAGCGGTAATGTCTGCAAAAAGAGAAGAACAGAAACCCGACACCCGGTGATGTGGATTTAGTAACGAAAGCCCCGTTGGTCGGCGGACTACTACTTGAACAGGATGACGGTGAAGATGGCCATAAACAGAATCACGACGAGCGCCCCGGTGATGTAGCGCCAGTCCTTCACCTTCGGCCGACACTTCTCGTTGTAGAACCCGCAGACGGGCTCGGCGAGCGGCGGCCGGCCCTTCACCCACATGATCGGGCGGGCCGCGTTTAGGTACCGGAACTCCGGCAGCGTGGCGGTGCTGGTCGTGGCGTTCGCCCCGTACGTGAACAGAGCCACCGGTTGCATCGACATCTGCAGCGAGTTGTTGACCTTATCGTCCTTCTGCAGCGCGATTACGGAAAAGTTTCCCTCGGCGTCACCGTTCGCATCGATGTACACCTGGCGACAGGACAGGGAGCCGGGAGTAGACAAAGTTTTTCACCCCTTCCCTGCCGTTGGCCACTTACATCGAAGCCCTGAATCGAGTGGTACGAGCGGTTGAATATATGGCGCATAATCAATCTTCCATCCGAGATGTCGCCGCCTTCGCGCAACACCTCGGTGGCCGCGCGGGCGTAGATGATGAGTGCATCGTACAGGTACGCACCGTAGATGGGCACCTGGGAAAAGTTAAAACTCATTACCACCTGCCTCACGCGAAATCCGGAGCCGTGGGCCGACCTGGATTTCATCGAAGATGTGCTGATTGTAGGGCAACGGCACCCGGAACGGGTCCTTGCGTGAGTAGAGCTTGAACTTGTGGCACAGTTTGCGGTACCGGGGGTTCATCGGGAAGAGCGGAGAGATGCGGAGCACCGACTGGAACGCCTCCTGCAGCCGCTCCTGGTCCTTGTAGTTGTACCGCTTGCGGTTGTGGTGCTTGTCCCTCGAGTTGCCGATGTACTTCTGGTAGAAATCCGAATACTCTGCGTGAGAAACGACACCCGAATAGAGATGGGCAGACGCTTGTGGCATATTGCCAATTTGCATGCCACTTGCCGGCCGGCTGGCCGGCAATCTGGGCCAGCGCTGGTACCTTGGTAGATGTTGCGCTTCATGTTCGGATCGTAGATTTCGTCGTCGATTGATATCACGATGTAGTCGCCGGTGCTGAGCAGCTTGCGGTTCTGGAGGCATCTCACAAAGTCCACCATTTCAATATGATCGCCCACAAACACGTACACTGCGATGGGGAAGCACAAGACTTGGAGAACCGGAGGGGCCCACAGGAATTATTCAATTACGGGAATCGCTTACCTCTGGTGTTCCGGTACGTGTCGTCCACTATTTGTTGAAGTTTGTATATCTTCGACGGAATGTAGTCGGAGTAGATCCGGAAGTGGTTCAGCGTAAGGTTGTTGGACTCTGCCTGCAACTGCAACGGGCAGATCAAGGTCCTTTAGCATTCGAGAAGCATGGGTTACAACTTTAAAGACTCCTTTGGATCGCAACTAATCCACATCTCATACATTGTCGACTGACCCTGGCATTCGTGTCTGGGGCCTGGGACAACGAATTATCCTCAAAATTGTTTCGACGCCATTGCACATTTGATGCATAAATTCAGTCTCATTTACCGCGCCAGATCGCCTGATGCAGCTACGTTACGTGGTTGTCTCCGTAATTTACATAAATAAATTTGCCCATAGCCCAACACTTTCCCCAGTCCGGTCCCCGTAATCCCAGATCGTATTAATTTCACGCCCCATATGAGACGGCATACGACCGCCAGAAGCGTCACCAGAAAAAAGTGTAATAGAATCGCGACAGAGAGCCACGCTGAAACCGGAACCCGGAACCCGGAACGATACTGTACCTTGATGGCCTGGGCAATCTCCATACTCCAGGCCGGGTGTTTACCGGCGACGATGCTGAAGCAGTGCCAATTATTGGCCAGCAGGAGAGCGGCCACACTTTTCGACACCTTCGTGGCCGGTGGAAGCGTACGGGCGAAACTACTGTAAACCGTTTTGTCCGACACGGCAATGTCGGCACATTTCTGTGGTGCGAGAATACCAATAGAAAGGACAGAGGGTTGTAGTGCCACTCGAAACTCTTCCTTGCTTGCCTGCACGCCAGACTTACATACGAGATCATGGGCAGGTTCCAGGCCGACGCCACCAACGCTTCCGAGGTGCAGGTTTCGTCCGGGCCGATGAACACCGCGATGCCTTCGTCGCGCATTTCCGTCATCTTTCTGGGAATTTTGAACGAAAACTGACTCCAGTGTCCAGGGGTCGGGTGGCGCTCGGGGTTTTGGGTGCTACTCACTGGATCGGGAAGGCCTTCAGAGACTTCTGGGCACCAATATCCACCGCCCGGAGGCGCAGCTTTTTGCCCGGCAGGAGCGTCGAGTCGTTGTTTATCGTTTCGGTGGCCAGCAGCAGTGCCCCGAGGACGACCTGCCGACGAGACAGACGAAACCGATTGAGGAAGGATGGGTCCGACCGGCGGTGCCGTAGGGCTTAATCAACATATCAATCATGGGTTTAATCGGCTTTAAAGCTGCTGGTGGATCGGAGCCGAAACGTAAATCTCCATAAATCAAACCATTTGGGAACCACAGGTCGGTAGTTGTTAAATTGTAGCCAAGAGATTAATTCTATTCTATTGCATTAATTTAAATTCGATTAAGCGTTAAATAATGGGTAAAAGGTAATTGAAAAAGAACAGATTGTTGGCTGTAAATTGAAAACAACGCTCTTTGGGAAATGGTCATTGGTTAAACAAACGAAACCTTTCCGTTTATGTTGAAACCGATTAAATAAAAGCCCACCTGAGTAAACCTGCCAGACCACTGAATGTGTCTGAATGGTACCGTAAATCACAATTAGCTTTGCGGTGACCCTGAACCTAAGGGAGCGGCCACATATCTATCCCTCCCGGGGGATGTGTGCAGGAGATTATCGTCTCCATCATCAACTTCCGGGGGGTTTTCCGTGAGGCCAGGTCCGGGCAATCAAGTTTCAATTCCGTTCCGTTTCAACCCACCCACGAGAGATTGAGTGAAGCTTACCTTCGAATGGACGTAACCGGCCAGGAATCCCACAAACAGCTCGTCGCCGGTACGATTACGTTGCCAGGCAGAACTGACGGTCGCGTTGCTCCACAGGACTCCACTGTCGGTGGTCAGGCTTCGCGCGGGACAGTCGCACGATATTCGGGCGACCGCGGAGGCCATCACGTTCGGGTTGGCCGGGGCCACCCAGCACCAACAGCACCAGACGATCAGCGCGAGGAACGGCGCCAGGGCTCGACCCATTTTTGAGTCGCTGTTCGTGTTCAGTTAATTTCTATAATTTTCTTAACATGCACTTCGTGTTTTATAATGTTCCCATCGATCGGGAACGGGCTACTCTTGGCTGAGGGTTTGAGTTACATGCGATTGCAGTTCAAAAACAATGACATTTTAATTATATCGCAAAGGCAAGCAGTATATCGGAAGATTCTCCGAAAGCTACAAATATGAGAATCAGGTTTCTCCACGAATAATGTTGTTCGGTTAACTTTTATTTGTCCCAGCACTATCCGTCTTCAAATTTCTAATTAACAATTAGGGGCTAGCTCGGGAATTGATAAAGTTTCTCGCAACCACAACACTTTTCCGACTTTTCCGACAATAACACTTTCCGCAAGCCGGGCGAGGGCTTAAATCATTCCACTTTGCCCTGTTTACCAGCCGGTATGACCTAGTGGGTAACTTTCCCGCCACAGGACACAGCCGGGTGAGACAAACAACGGAAAATTAACGTCCACGGCACATCGTACTGCATTTATCTTGGCGTACCGTAACTCATAAAATAGAACTAGAGCGGTAAAAATTATGATTATTATAGAAAAGGGGGCACCACACCGTGTTCGTGTTCGAGGTTCCGCCAGGTCACAGGTGAACCGCAACGCTTTACGACAACGCCATGTAAATCCCTTTAATGGTCGTGTTAGTCCAAACCACGAAAGGATGTCGCTCCACGAGATAAATAACTGTCCTGCCGACCGTATTCGGGTTAGTCTGTTCGTGTAATGTGGCCACATTAGTTGTTCTCAACCGTGTCCGGATTCACCGTGAACTTAACGGCCGCCAATCAAATCAATCCTAACGGCCATTCATAATGTAATGCTTGTTTGTCTGTTTGCACACTCCGCAAACGGATGTGAGCATTTTTCCGTCCCATATTTTAATCACGATATGGTTCCAGCTTCACGAACTCTTGTGAACTTTTCCGTTCCACGAAGCTGAAACTTCCTGCCCACATTGTTGCGTGCTTATGCCCACTCGTCCGTTTACGCGCATTCTTATGCAAATAAGTGAGGGTAAAGTTTCGCACCGAAGACGCGGCACCGAGGGCCACCCTTTCACGCATCACGGCGGTTTGATGAACATTTCAATCCAACTCGTTTCCTTCGGTGGGTCTGTCTCGCTGGTGTCCTTTCCAGCACTTGGCAGGCCCATTCGGTTTGAACCGGTTAATTATTCGCCCTTGTTATTTCAGGACGATGACCAACTCCTTCAGCCCAAACCGTCTCCCGATGCGCGTTCATTCATCTTCATTTTCATTGATGATTAATTTGTATTTTATTTACCCCCGGACCTAATTCTCGATCAACGGAAGCCCGAGCACTTCCGTGGTCATCCAGGGTTCCGTTTGATCGAGCTGCGCGATGGTGGCAATTTATGGAGTCAACATTCTGGATCCTGCCGCAGCCACCGCCACCGGTGGTCAACTACAATGGGTGGTTTAAATAATTTATTGGCCTATTAGTCCCGACCGACCGAACGTTGGGCCAATTAAGGCAACACCTTCACCGGGTCCTTTTTGGGTTTCCGCGAAAGTGAAATTAGCGGCCAGTTTAGGATTGGATTGATTACGTGCCATCAGTAATCGCGGTGGCCTTATGCGGGGTAGGAGTTCTCTGGCAGTGGTCGAAATGATTGGGTTCTATTGGTACACTGTATCCACTCCGTAGTTCATTCGTGGAAATGTCTCCGAACATGTTTACATTTACATTTTCCCGAAAGTTGCGCCTACGGTGCGAACAATTTAATGGAATTTACGAGTGCAAAAGGCACTCAAAGTTGCCGAAATGTCTGCCCATGCCATCTCAATTCCGTGAATCTACAAATCGGGCCAGAAAATTGCCACGAAATAAATCGTCGTTGGCGACTGGGGCGGCGATGTTTTCACGTTTCACACCTGAGTTACTTCAAATCTGGCCGATAAATCAATTTGTGACTTGAGGCCCTTTTTTCTCTAGAAGAAAGCCCTGGCCTCGAAGGGTGTAGGTGAGCGATTCGTTTTATTCTTGCAAGACATATTTGATTAAACTCAGCTAGGCCGCTCGGAACGCGCTGACGGTTCCCTGCTGTGGTAATCGATTTCGTCCGACTTTTACTCCGATCCCAAACGACGTGGATGGTGCGCGGAACTGGAAAACCGCACGAACGCAACGCAGTTAATTAATTCACTCGTGAAAAATCGCATTACGACCAGTGGGTTCGAGCGGATCAACGCAGCGGGACACACAGGGAATGACCTACACCACGGCGGGCCTCGGCCTTATCCACATCCGCCAGTATTCCGCTGCTCATATCATTCCGTCATCGCCCGATGGCGTTCACTTTTGCACCAGTAACAACTATCATCGTCCTTTCCACAGCCCGTCATAATTGACATCAATTGGTACACCGCTTTTCCGCCAGCAATCCCAAAGGGACTGGGCGGAAAGACTCGTTCCATTTTATTTCCCCCGCAAACTTGGCACACATTTCCGGAAGTCCGTGCCCGAGGGTCCCGCGGTCGCCGGTTCGGGTCCAATTAAAATTTATTGGAAATTGAAGACTCTGTCAACACACGCTCCACGGGGCAATAGTGTTTCACTTTCACTGACCGCTACTTGCTCCTTCGGTCGGCACGCCGGCACATCCGAGTGCGATCCTTGTCGCGATCAAACTGCCGGATGCCGGAGTCGGCACTTGTTGCTTTATATAGACAGGACTCTCGCACGGCGCCGGCAAGGATACTAATTCGCATTCGCTCTGCGAGAGCCTGCGAGTTGAGAGTAGCTCCATATAGACATCGGGCACGTATCCGGTAATCCGATGCTCTCGCAGGAGATCTCCAGCGGGTTCGTGAACTCCATCCGTGGAGCGGAACTACAATGATCCTTCCGAGAGCTATCTTTCGGGGTAGCCCCCGTTAAGCCGGCCCGAATTTATTTACTTTCGCCACCGAGCACGTGCTACGCCCGAAATGGGCCCGCTCTGGGTTCGAGTTGGGTGTGACGGGGGAAAACAATTTCATGAATGACCCCCGTCGTCGACGAACGCCTGTGTGCTAATGAAACCTTGAGATACTGCTTCACGGAGGAAACAAGAAACTTCCCGGCATCTTTCATTCAATCATAGAAACACTGAGTACTGATCAAAATACACTATGGAAATAGGAAAACTTTTTGGAATAACGAAGCACCAACGTACTAAAACGTAGACATTCGAACGCAAACTGTCATAAATGGGAATGTTGTAAAAAATACCCCAGGCGCTCTGACTCCTAGCAAGCCGGTTGCTAATGGCGACCAGCATTGGCGGCAAGAATATACAACTCGGCATTCTTAAAGGACATTTACTGTCTGCTAAATTGCATCACTCCGTTTTCGTGTGATGTCGAAGCAGAAAAAGAAATAGAATAAAGCGAGCCATTGCGGCGCACCGAACGGAATATTAACCGTTCGTCTCTGCTGTACCGTTCGGCTGCTTGGGAGGCCTGGCATAGAAAAGGACTTTTTTTTTGTTCGATGTGGCAAGACTTATTCCTCCTGCCCGTAGCAGATTGCTTTGATCGTGGCGTGGCACAGGTAAACAGCGCCTGATGGCGATAGAACCCGTCAGATGTTGCTGTGGTTACCAAGCACAACGCTGTTTATCATTAACTTGTACTGCATTTCGAAGGAGGCACGGGTACGTTTGAAGTGGTCCCCAGAAAGCGTTGCCAGTGGAAAAAAGAATAAACTGCATCTAGAGGAACCATTTTGCGGCGGGCAATAAATTGATGCCGAAGGTCTCCGTTTGCGGATAGACAACACCAGGACGCAAAGGTGCGTCGATTATTGATCACTTGCGTTTTGATCCGATGATATCCCTTTTCGGGGGGGGGGGGGGGACTTTATTTGCCTTCACTTCACTGCTATTTGCCACCTCATCTCATATTCGGCTATTTGTCAAATGGGGTTTCACGTTTCGCTGACGCGTTCGGGGCATTTCATTAGGGCGCCGCCGCTTGGTTGGGTTAGCTAGCTGGCCGCTGATGATCCGGAGATGACGTCACCACATGCTGGAGCGGATGGCGCGTAAGCAGACACGCCGAGCCGGCCGGTCTTTCCTCGATGATTGATTTCCCAAAGCCGTCGACAATTGCGCCGTGCCGTTCGGCTCCGACAGCGCTCGAAAAAATGGGGAAAATTGCCCTAAAAATAGGTGCCGCCAGCAGCATCGGGGCGGTGTGGCGGGGTCAGGTGGCAGCCCAGTGGCAGCCCAGTAGCAGCGCGGGGCTCCCAGGGTGGGTGAGCGAATTTAATTTAAAAGACATTCTTCAAAACCTCCCGATTAACCACACCGGCGTACTGGGTGTAGACGGTCGATTTGCCCGTCAGCGCAATGAATTGTTCCGCCACCTCGACGGCAACGCGCACCTGCGCCTCGCCCGTGCTGGCACCTGTGACGCGATGGGGAATAAGAATGTTAGAATGGGGGCTCCGACAGGGCGCTACGGTGGGCAGACTTACCCAGGTGTGGAGTGGCGACCACTTTCGGGTGATTGATGAGCTTCTTGGTGGTGTCCGATTTCGGTGGCTCCTCCGGGTACACGTCAACCGCGGCACCTCCGCAGTGGCCACTCTCCAGCGACGTCAGCAGTGCGGCCTCGTCCACAATACCGCCACGGGCCACATTGACTACCCGGACACCCTTCGGGCATTTGGCAAGCGTTCCGGTTGAGATCAGATCTGCGGTGGCACGGAGCAACGATTGATCGAATGATAAGTACCTTCGTAATTTTAAAGTTGCCGCCGACCCAAGACTACCCACTTTTGGTCGCCGGTATCAACGGTGTGTGCACGGTGATGTAGTCCGCTTGGGGCCAGATTTGCTCCAGCTCCAGCTTCTCGATGCCGGCCGCCTTCGCTTCCTCGTGGGTCGTGATCGGATCGTAGCCGATCACGCGCATACCGAACGCGTTCATTCGGACGGCCACTTCGCGCCCGATACGGCCGAGTCCAAGGATGGCGAGCGTTTTGCCGTACAGTTCCGTGCCGGAGTAGAGCTTGCGGTCCCAGCGACCCTCCTTCATGCTGGTGGCGGCGGGGCAGATGGGGCGGGCCAGCGCACCGATCAGGAAGCACGTAAGCTCGCAGGCCGAAATCGAGTTGCCACCGGGAGTGCTATGAAGCAGTAGAAGCAGTAGTGTCATGAGATGTATTTCCCTAAAAAAGCAATCAACGAGGCGACTTACTTGAGCACCAGCACGTTGTTCTTCGTGGCGGCCTCAATGTTAATGTTGTCCACGCCGGCTCCGGCCCTTCCGACCACTTTCACGCGCCCTGCGCCCGCCTCCAGTACCTCGGCGGTAATTTTCGTGTCCGAGCGCACGATGAGCGCGTCATAGTTCTGTCAGCGGGGAAGCAACAAGAGCCATGACCAAAAATCGATTAGTAACGGTACATAATTGCAACCATTCCCAGGGAGGGGCTACTGTCCGCGCGTCGCATTTGATTGATTCGACTCCCGATGGGTGTTTACTTCTTCGTGGAATCGAAGCATGCGGAAGGATATTTTCGGCATCTGGGACTGCCCGCGGCTTCTTTACTACTTTACTACAATCAAACTTCGTGCATCGCGCCGTGGTTACGTAGGATCGTGCCCGAAGCCATGCCCGTCGCCATATAATAATTGTAATCCGCGTGTGTTCCGACCCTGGAGGGCCCGCCCGCGTGTGGGCAGATTAGACCGAATGAATGAAATGAGATTGAAGGGCAGATTTAGTTGGGGGGCCGTGGAGGTTCATCTACGTCATCACGTTACGCTCATCGAAGGAGGCGTGAACAACAAGACGTCGAAGATTCAATCTAGCAAACGTTGCTCCCGTTGCCACGCTGGTTATTAGTGAACCACGACGGGAGACAAAATGTGACGACCGGGAGAACTTCAAAGTACGCGTGACGGAATCTGTAATCGACCTCGAACGCCGAGCTAAACAAGTCTCCTTCAACCGCTGCCACACCACAGGACGTCTCCAATTTCCAGCGACAAACGAGTTTTCACTTGTTCCGATTCACTTTCCAGTTCCGCACTTACCTTCACCTCCTTGATCAGCTCATCTTTCGCCAGCTTCAGTTTGTAGTCGACCTGCGGATAAAGGGAGCACCAATTTGCACCATAATTCAGATTAACGCAGAACAACTAGGCCAACCTGAATGTTGTGGTCCTGCAGCAGCTTAACACACGCATTATCGACCGCATCGCACACCAGAACACGCTTGATATCGACGGGCATCTTAACTGTGGCTGTGACACAGGACTTTGGACAACGAAAACGGCGAGAGAGTACGACACGACCGCACCGGGGGAATCTCCTCAATGGACTGCCTTCAAGGCTGTCCGGTCAACCGATCGACTAGTACACGGAGATCATTGACGAGCCGGCGGCCAACAACAAGAATTGCACTTTCCTACATGCGCTTCATGCGGTCCTGCTCACCAATACCAATGTAAACCGGTTTTCACTATCGTGCCGTGACGATGGTCCCGACTGACGGGTCTGTCCCCGTCTGGCAAACTACGCCGGGGAGGGTTCGCCGGAAAGGGTGTCAACGCACTACAGGGGGCCGGGGGCCACGCGTCACCACTTTAGGCCGTCGCAACGAAGGACATTCCCGGAGCATCGGTATTGGTCGTGGCCAACTAAGCCGATCGGTACACATCTTCGTACGCGCAGCGTGTACAGCTACAGACAAGTGCGCAACCACCATCGTCGCACTTTCAATTGCAATCGATGGTGGCCGCTGGCTGGCCACCGGTTGCCATGTCACTCCGCCGGAGGCCTCTCCATGACCGGGCTCGTGCTGATCCAACCCAGCGGCCCAATGCGATGACGGGGATAGGATGCGCTTATCATCACTTGTTGAGTGAAGTTCTCTTCCTTATCGGTTGTTTATGGGAATGCCACCCGATGGCCAGAGGCCAACCCTGACGTTGGAGTGCGTGCGCCTTTGGCGAAGCAGAGCAAACGAGACAAAGAAGCGGGGGTCTCGTGAGCCGACCACGGTTCTAGGCCGTTGCTGCGTCTCGCTTGTCAACAGAGACGGTGGCAAGTTCCGGACAAACAGCCGGACACTCGCTCGAGTCGGCATCGTAACGAGATGATAATGAGTCGGCGGCGGACGACGGATGCACCGCCTGCTAATCCTGGCCTGATGGGAAATTCGATTTCAAAGGCTCCGGCAACCGCTACCTGGAAATGAGGAAACATGTTCGAACATGCTGGTGCTGATAAGCTTCCCGTTTAATAGGCTTTCCTAGGTTTGCCGCCATAGGTTCTAGATTTTTAAAATAAATATTAGCACTCACTTCAGTCGATTTGCCCACTGTGCGCATTATTATCATTACGCATGGTAGTGACTCTTTCACGCTGCAGCGATCGTGCCATTTCTCGAGAGTTCTTTCGTCTTAGTCCCTCTCTCGGAAACAGGGATCGGTTCTGCTACCTTCTCAAAACTCCTGCTCCCCTATTTCAATACTCTTCTTGCGCAATTCGTGCTCCTGACGGATTCGCAGCACCCGATAAAATCGTTTTCGATGGCCTAACGTCGAAGGCAACGCAAATAATACTTGCAGGATGTTGCGAGCAACTAGATTTCATAACTCAACTTCATCGTTTATTTGGTTACCACGCATCGATACATGATTGGTGGGGGGAGGAGGGAATCGGAGATTGAATCAATCAACACAGTCGGGGTCTACTTTTCATAGCCATCCGGCAGAGCGTTCACTTCCGGGTTGTGGAAAAGCGTCTTGTTGCCATCTCCCCAAGGGAAACGTTTGTTGCGGATGCGGAGATGCTCGTACGGCACAAACTCTGGCCTCGGATGGTGTCCGCGTGCTTCCTGGTGTGCAAGATAAACGTTTAGAAAGCACAATCCGATGGTCTGAAGGGCAACGAAAAACGTAAGGTTCTTCCACGTCTTGTAGCCACCGGAAGCTGAAGGATTGGGAGAGAGTATTGCAAACAACTAAGCGACTGATAGGAGCGATAAATTAAATTTACCCGAATGCCCCGATACGGCCGAAGGTCCTGCAGAGAAATGGGCTCTCCCTAACTGGCTTGCCGCGAACTTTCGCCAAAGAATCGCCATTTCTGTCATTCGACTTTCGAACGCAACTCGAACCCTTAACGACTCACAATGAAACAGATGATTTATAGTCAATGATTCCTTTGATGGTTTGCAAAGTATCGCAGCCGCCTACTTCAACCGGTTCGTAACCGAACAGATTGCCCAACTGTCAGCGTAAACTTTGGCAGGATATAAAGGCTCATTATGGCTACGGGACAAATTGTTGTCGCCGGCGACGAGACCATAACCCAAATGGGTTAGCCACTCAGAGCCAATTCTTAACTTTGAAGAAGGAACCCATTGGCAGACTAATCACCGGGTGAAAAATGGGCAAACCATTAGCGTTCTTCCGTAAATGAATGGGAGCGGTTGAAATCATACGCCATTTGTAGATTTTTGAATTACGTTTTTCCTTTATTTTATACAAAGTTTTCCATTTACATACAATATGGGTCTAGTAACGATCAAGGGAGTACAAATGAATTCCAGCATTTCACTAGCTTGCTTTTCTCACATGTCTGCCCCGTTGTCCTTCGTTTTTTGTTTTATCACCAAACGTTAGCATCTGCTGTGTTTTACTTTTCCATTACTTTAGCTTGATTCCATCGACGACACCTTTGTGTGGGGGGTTTGAGGGGTGGCACAGTGCAGAACGGGTATATAGTGCACTGGTGGTTCTTACGGTTAGAGTTTTACTTTTGGGTGTTGTTTTTTACACTTAGCAACGACTTGGGCTTATCGGCATTTAGATACAGGGACATTAGCTAACGGCACCGCCTCGGCAGTGCCTCACTGTAAGATAAACATACGCTTTACGCAGATACATCTCGTAGATACCATTTCTGTATCGCTTCAACGGAACTATCGTAATGATCGATTCCGATGATTATAATTAGTGGCTTTGCTTGACTTTATACACAGCAAACAGCATTTGTATTACACGATTTTCCCTTCCAATCCCCGTTTATCGTTTCGTTCTGATCTCTTTGCTCCGGGGAAGCCTCGCTGGGAGGGGCGTGTTCGACAGATTCACGTTACGAAAGCTGCTTCACATTCGTATTTTCACAGTGTGTTTAACTAAATTTTGTAAAATGATTAGCCTAAACGATGCAGCGGTGGATGATCTCGGGTGTCCTTTCCCGCCCGTCCGAAGGCGTCCCGATCTAGTTTTTTTTTATCAAAAGCCAAAAACCGTAGATTCAACCATCTCTACAGCCGGTGTGACACAGTCGGACCATGTCCCGTGTGCGATGGACACGATGGGCGAAACGCAAAAGAGCTTTCGCCAACAAGTAAAAGAAGCTCACAAGCGCTAAGCACATAGAAACGCATTCGTGTTCGCTTTCAAAATTTCGTTTTCTAGCTCCTACCTACTGGCACTGGTTGGCCACCATGTCTCGTTCCTGTTACCTAACTCAGTCACCTCACATCACACTGTATGCTTGCGTTGATTCTGTTGCCCTCGCTATTGCACGTTCCGGAAGCAGGTGTAAACGGTTATACAAAAATAGCAGCCTCTCTCAAACTGGGAGTCACTACTTTTCAACTACGGCGCGCTCGGACTCGCTACGCGTTACAAGTGTTTGCGATACAAAATATCAACAACAGAACATCAAAAAACCATGTGGTTGTTAGTGTGCGGGTTCTGATAAAAGATGAAACACGTACAAACACACACACGTACACACATTTAGACTATTAAGGATTCATATCTATATGCACACACTTTACTGCTTTTGTTCCGAGTCCGTAGGATACAAGCTGCAGATGGTTAGAGCCTTGTTTACAGAACTACACGGTTACAACGGATACACTTCCTCTTGCGTTTGATGACGCCAAGGACGCCATCGCCACCGGATCGCTGGATGGTTGGTTTGGCCAGCGCAACGAGCATCCCACTGGTGCCCCCGAAAAGTCAGTTTGCATACGAACCCCTGCTTTATTAGTTGCCTCCATTACAGTTTACAAAAAGGATATTTGGCCTTGTTCCGCTTAACTAAAGGGCAGTGTGTAGAACTGTGCGTAGCGAGAGAAATCCGCTAATCAAACAAAATGACAAGATACTTGAAGTGAGCCTCCCCTACTTGCCAATAAAGGCTATCCACGAAAGCAAACAAACAGAAATTGAGCAAACAACTCAACGGTCGATGGCCTAAGTGTAAGTGTACGTACATCGTTAATACTTTGCGTGCGCAATGTGCATGATAAATAAATAGAGCAAAAAACAATTAAACCAACAATGAGCGGATTTCTTCCTTATCGTACGTTTTCCCCCCATTGTGTGGACACCGAGAACCACCGGACACGTTCCCTCTCATTTCGACCCTCCCTTTTCGGTGGGTTTAATAAATTATCGAAATCGTTGCGAAATGTAAACACTATTTACAATGCTTCGTCTGCTCCGTCTGCTGACGCAAGTCCACGTTTATGGCGACTAACGGTGGTGGATATGGGTGCTTTGGACGCGACCTGAATGAAAGGGTACGCGCTACAGCAGAAGATGTCCCCGCCGAAGGGCGTGGTGCGCTGCGAGTAATAAATAATGCTCAAAGTCTTAAGCACTACAGTGGAGAGTGGAACAAGATGGGCCGACGATGGGCTGAGCGCAGAGTTGCTAATAAACTTGATGACGAACGATCGATGCCCTCCCCGGGTGCCAACGGCTCGGATACACACTGGTCTCATTCACAACTAACTCACTCCCTGACGTACGATCAATGTAAACGTTTTTATATATAGATATCTTCCATTGCTATGCTGTGTGCGGCAACTAACACGACAAATTAACAACTAACAGGATACGCGAATGAGACTAGGCTTTGTGGGGTCTTTGCGCACGGGTTGGATTCGCAAAACGGGCACGGTCGCATTTAAACGCTGCTTCCGAATCCTGTCTAGCTTCGCGCCGTCGTCCCTCGTTTCGTTGTGAGCTGCGTTTCACCACCACGGGACAGAGACCCCACTTTCCGTTAGACCAGCGCCACGACAAGCGCACAAACCGTTATAACTACCTGCTCTTAGATGCTAAATAAATATTGAACACTTACAAAACGGTTACATTTGTGTTGGTTCTGTGCGAGCGGAAGGCCCTACCGTGTTCCGCTCTACTTGTCCCGCAAAACCCTAGGAAAGCCGTAACGCTAGGGGACGTAACGCTTGTAAATGTTCCCCCATCACCCTGGGGTCGCCGTTCCTTTTCGTTTTTGGTAACTACAGGGCCCCGGGACCACGCTCGGCAGCCTTAGTAAAGATTGATCTTTTTGGTGATCGTCTTCCGGCACATGTGGCAAATCTTGAGCGTTTCGGCGCACTTCGAGCACGAACCGTGCCCGCACAGGAAAGCCACATTGCGGCGCCGCTCCATGCAGATGCTGCAACAGTGCGTCTCCTCGATTTCCATGATCTTGCTCTCGAGGTACCGTAACCGGTCGGCCGACGGTTGGCGACCGTCTTTGCCACTGTAGAGCGGCACCCCGGCGGCCGTCGCTCGCCGTTCGATGTGCATGCCACACGTGAGACACTTTTTCATCCGCACGCCACACTCTTCGCAGGCGATCTGATGCTGGCAGGGGTCGAACACGATCAGCTGCAGGCTTTCGTTGCACACGATACACTCGCGCGGCACGAGACACGGAAACGGAACTCCTCCGCCCGTCGCAGGGCAGCTGGTGCCTCCGCTACCGGCCGATGGCGATGAAACGGCGGAACCGGTTGCGGACGATGGGGCAGCGGTAGCCGTCGTCTTGTCCCCGCCGACGTACTGCCGCCGGCTGATATGCTTCGATGGTCCAACGGGAGGTGGGATCGCGGCCCCGGTCGCCAGTGTCGGGTCGCTCTGCGAGGCTGCCGCACCGCCGAACGGCGATAAGGTTCTGTTCGGTGACTTGTAACGCACGGGACTATCTACGGGAACGGCGATGATGTTGCTGCCGGAATTAAGACTACTATCACCGATGGCCGACGACGAGCTGGTAACGGTGGGTTCACCACCGAACAACCGGAGCTCCGGTTCGTCCGTCGGGCCACTTTGGCCAGCGCCGAGCACTGCCGGCGGTGTAACGAGTGCCGCGCCCGTCGCATCGTGTCGGTTGTGGCCGCGATGACGACGTGCTGGCGTTGGAGGATTGCTGCTACCCACGGCGTGTTGCTGCAGGCCGCTTACGCCCGGTCCGGCGAATAGACCGATCGCCGGATTTCCATTCTCCACCGAGTTGCCACTACCACCACCGTCCTGAGGTTTGTCCATCGGCGGTTGCTGTTGGTTGCCGGCCACACTCAGCGACTCGAAGTTGCTCAGCACCAGCTGCTGCTGCTCCTCTTCGCTCGATGGCAGATTGTTGCGCGAAGAGCCACCACAGCGATCCACGGTGGACGAGATGATTGGCCCGATGGTGGTGGCCGCAGCCGCTGCGGCCGCTTCCCGAGCCAACCTCGCCCGCTCGTACTCGACGACGATCTCCTTGATCTGTGGGGACGCAATCCAGTCCAGCACTCGGGCCCCCTTCAGATTCACGTCCAGCGGGCAGCCTTCGCTCGCGAGAAAACACAGCAACGCGTACATCAACCGACTGTCGCTGACCGTGTCGACGAGCGATCGGTAGATGTCGTGTATCTTCGGTGCGTCCGTCGGAGAGACTTCCTGCACCAGGTTGGCCTTCTTGATGATGCACAGGTGCATCGCATTGTCGCCGTCTTCGTCGCGCGCCCGTATATCACACCCCAGGTCCACCAGCTTCTCGATCGCGGCCGTGTGGCCCTGCGAGACGGCCAGCAGAAACGGGGTCTGGCTGCGATTGTTCCGTATGTTGACATCCGCCTGACCTTCCTGCACCAGCACCTCCACCACCTTCGAGTGGCCGTTCAGGGCGGCCAGATGGAGCGCCGAAAAGCCGTCGTCCTTCCGCACGTTCACCAGCTGCCGTGCCAGGCGGATAATGTGGCGGGCCGCGTGAACGTTTCCCTTCAGCGACGCGTGATGGAGCGCGTTGAAGCCACGGTTGTTGCGTATCGTCAGATCGAGCGTCGGGCACGCACACAGCAGCTCCACCACCTCCGTGTTCTCCTTGCCGATGGCGTCGTGCAGGGCCGTATCCCCGTAGGCGTCCTGTACGTTCACGTTGGCACCGAACTCGAGCAGCACCTTCACGCAGTGCGGTGGCTTCTTGTGCGCGGAGATGTGCAGGGCCGAGCAGTGCGACGAGTTCAGCACATCGATGTTGGCACTATGCTGCAGCAGTACGCGCATCACCTCCGGCTGGTTGCCGAAGGCCGCGTAATGCAGCGTCGAATCACCCTCCTTATCGACAACGTTCACGTTGGCACTGAGCAGCAGCAAGTATTTCACCATCTCCACGTGGCCCTGGTGGGCGGCCACCTGCAGGCACGTCTTCCCACCGCTCACACAATCCACCGCCTCCTGGTTCATCCTGTCGGTCGGTCGAGAGAGAGAGAGAAAGTAGCCTTTAGTACAGTTCAAGCCGCCATGGCTGTGTCTCGTAGAACCTTACCCAAGATAGTTCTGCACAAACTCCATGTTGCCCTGCGACGCTTCGCGGACCAACCGGTCGGCGGCCGAACTTCCGGACAGGCCGGACAGGGGCGTCATGTGGTGCTCGTTCGTGCGCTGGTTGCTCAGATCCATCATGCTGTTCGAGCGCTCGGTCGCGGCCGCATGCGACACTGACGATCGCTCCAGCTTCACGCACTTCGGGTTGACCGTCCACGCCATGTCCTCGTCGAGCTGCTGCACCCGCAGATCGCCATCGCTGTAGATCTTTATCACCTTGCCGGACTTGCCCAGCACGTTGTGCATCGTTTCGATCCACTCGCCGTGGCCCTTCTGCAGCTGCTGCATCTTGGCCCCGTCGCCGATGAACGTCACAATGTCGCCCAGGTTGAAGCTAAAGATCTTCACCAGGGCCGCCGGGTGGAACGTCCACCGGTTGGCGCAGCCCTCGTACTGCACGCGGATATCGCCCTTATCGGTGATCCGATGCACGATGCCGATCTTGGGCAGGTACTCGGCCATCCGCGGATTCCAGCCGCCGTGACCCTGCTGGAGCGTTTTCAGTCGATCCTCGGTGATGTTAACTTGCACCCGATCGCCGACGTAGAAGTGGGAACGGACCGGTGGCGATACCGGTTGCTGTTCCTCTGGTTGACCTGATTGGTGCGAGAGAAAAGATACTAAATGCTGGGAACTGCGTGCACGTAACGGGGCGGCAACCGAAATCTGTCACTTACCTAATACTGGCATGTGGTCCTTGTAGTAGTACCCACCGACGGCTGGCTGCACGTACCGCAGATCGACGTTACCCTTGTGGCCGAGCCGGTACACGTTGGTCGAACCGGAAGCCCACCCGACACTCGCAACACTACGGCAGGACTCGTTATCCCAGCCACGAATTTCCATTACACGTCCCGTTTTGCCTGGACCACCGTCCTGATTATTCCATTCCCAGTCGGGACCGCGCGTTACTCGAGCACCGACGAAGATGCCCTTCAGTTGCACTCTCGTAGCTCCCTTCCGTGGCGGCACGCGGATGCTGCAAGAATGATACGAAAAGCGTCAGTACGGGGCAGTTTATAAATAACCGGTGGCCCAAGATTCTGCCGGCCGGGGTAAAAGGAAGTGCGTGCGAAAGGGGGAATTTTGTGGGAAAACAAAGGTACGCTCTGGCTTTCCGTTCCCTTCCCGGGGCCGAGAAAGTCCGGATAAATTCTACCCGCAAAATCGTGGGTGCCGGCCCGTGCCGTCCCGGCGCCTCGATTGGCCCATTCGGCTGGTAGAAAACGGATGCCCGCACTGTCGGGAACTTCCGAAAAATGATTGAAAGCTAGCCGCAACCGAAAGAAGGGCGAAAGCGAGATAAACAGAAAACTGGGAAATCACCCCCGGGCTCCGATTGCGTTCTGCACAATTAAAATTTATTTGGAAAACCACAAGCAAACAAGCGGCAACCAGGTTGGCCAGGTGCGGAGCAAAAGATCTTGGGAGAAGCCACACAGTAGGCTTCGGCTTCGGGAGAAAACGTCATTCGGCGTGGACTTTCCTCCCTCTAAGAGTTCGTTCTTTCGGTCCGGGTGGGGTCAGTGAAAAAGTTTGGTCGCAAAAGACTTCAAACAAAATGGAAGTGTCAATATGTGTGCAATCGTTTCTATCGTTTCAGGTGATTGTCTGAGGAGCTAACTGAATCGACAAACGAAAGGCACAAAAAAGTCGTAATGGCAGAAAAGCTCGTCGCAAATGTCACTTGTGTCGCAGTGAGTATTTAATGAGCGGCAAGATTTGATGTTTCAGTGTGATGACCGAAATAATTTGATGCCCAACGGTATCCGGCTTAAAGACGTAAAACGCTCAACAAACAATGGGTTTTTAATGTCGCCATCTGCGACCGGAGAAATGGATGTCCTCGTCGTAATAATGTCTCCGAGTGATAATTTTGTTCGCAAAACAATAAACATTATCGAGGCGTTATGACCACCGTTACGACGTTACCGAGCGTCAGACGCGTTGCGTTGACAACGATAATTAACAAAGTAGACATTTAGAAAAACGGATCACATTGTCATACTAAGGGCGGGTTGATTCATTGTGCTGCACTCGCTTACTCACGACGGAACTGACCTCGCGGAGTGAGACGCAGAAAATCCCATGGATGTCGCTGACTGGATTTCGAAAAAAACCGAACACCTATTCGGGTGCTCGGTTCTGCACCACAGATCATCAGGGATCCTGTGACTCGACTTCCGCGCGATTCAGCACATCCAAGTTTTTATTCCTGACGTCCGTTTTTGACAATGGTGAGCATTTTTTTTTATTGCCCCTGTCTCGAAGGTAATCACAACAATTACGGAGTAGCAAATAACTTTCCACAGTCAACAAAAGGCACGCACACTCGAAGCCGGAATCGTTGAATTCACGGTGCGGAAGGAACACAAAGCAGCGTTGACGCAATAGACATCGATCAGTCGGGACGGAGATCATATGTGGGGACGGCACAAGGTTTCAAGAGGTTGTGGTGGTGATGGTGACCGTCGCAGTCAGCAGCCCCACAGTGGGTTCTCGCGGGTTTTCCCAGATATGCGCGGACCAATGATTGGGCCGCCCTCTGGCCCTGACCACCGCCGGCAAGCGGTTCGGTTTATGGTTGTTTTTGTGAAAACCAGTCTGCCGTTACGCCGACATTTTTGTGCGCTGATGATGATGCTGCTGCTGCCGGGGATCGTATGGACCGCGGCCTATGAGGGTATCTCTCAAACGGCTTCGGAGTTCTAGATCGCGGATCTGGCTGACGGCGCGAGACCGGGTTGGCCGGGACACCGGTTGGCTAACGGCACTCGCAGACGTGTAGCCGACTCTCTCGGGGCGATAATCGAGGTTTGGGAAAACCCGCACAATAACAATAAACCGAGGCCGCAAAATTGCGCCATGCACTGCACTCGAGCCGCGCGCAATTGCAGAAACTGCAGAGAAACGTGCTCGCCGCTGCCGCCGTCGCCTGTGAGCCTTTAACGAGCCGGGGCCGCGTCGTAAAGTGAAATTTCCGTAACGCGGCGGATAAATAAAGTCACCGGTGCCGTTCAGCGTTCAAGTGCCTACCACTTCGAGACAGCTCGACTCGGTTTCGTCCGGGAGGTCGCGACTAGTGGGTGACAATTTCCTGCCGGTGGGATTTTCCCCGTTGTGCGAGCGCCCAAGGTTCGGCTGACCCCCACCCCCGGGGTTAATGGGGCCAGCGGAAAAAAGGTACTTCCCCCGATGGGGCGGTGGTGAACCATTAACCCACCACCGAATATCAGTCAACGGGCGCCGCAGAGCGCGATTCGTCGATGGTTGGTCGTCGGTGTTCGGTGTGTACCCCGAAATGTAGGGCTATTGACCGGCGGAGACCTCAAACGAGGTCTCCGAGCAGAACGCGACTCACAGGCCGTTCTATGCGGTTATGCTAATGAAGCATCGGGGCGCAGGCTTCGGACGGCCGCCCCGAGGCACCATGCAAGGTAATTTCAAAATGGCCGGACTACTTTCATTCGGCCTAATTATTGACAAAAAAAAGAGTTCTACAATCTACTACGTACGATGGAGTATGAAGTTTGTAGAAAAATAAAGTTTAAAAAACTTTAAATTAGAATGTCACTAATTCTTGGTGTAATTCTTGGTGGAAAATTGAACGGACCAAAACATCCCGACCACTACTTACCCGACTGAGTTGGACGTCTGGAAGCGGATGAAGGGATGCTCGAGGTCGTGCACGTCGTTCCCGTAGCACGTGGCGCACAGGTCGTAGTACGGACACTCGGCGCACCGGAACCGGATACCGGCGATGCCCGCCTTCGAGCACCCGTCGCAGATGATGTTCGGGTGCTTGACGCCGATCTGGGCGTTGTCGATCACGATCAGATCGTACTGCTTGTGGTAGCCGACCCGGTAGTTGGTCCTGTGGCCCGAGTCCCAGTTCACCACCACCGTCTTGTCCGGCGAGTGCGTCGATCCGGAGCGTCCTATTTCGCACAGCGTACCGACATGTCCTTCGCCGTCGTCTACGGGGGGAGAGAACCGAGGAAGCGGGTTACATCACACGCCTTTCAAACTTTCTATTGTTTTAATGCCGAGGCCACTGTCAAGTTCCTTACTGTCGACATCACTGGCCCAAAAAACCGTTTACCTCCTAGCTCGTCAGCACCAATCCTGATTTAGCTCTCGAGACAAAACCAACAAAAAACCCCAACAACCGGAACTAAGCTTTGTCAAACTTTTACCGCCGGACACTTTCTCCCGACTAGCACGGAACAACGTCCAACTTTAAGTTTCTTCACTCTCACTGGCCGCAGCACTACTAGAGAGCGGCGAATATCGCGACCGTGCGCGCTCGAGCCTCACGATCGATTAACATTTGCGCTGCATCTTCCCGGCCGCCGGAGCTCTCGCGGTGTTTGCGTAGCTGCGAGTCATCAGCGCAAGAAGGAGCGAGCGAGAGAGACCGGACGAGCGAACGGGAGAGATCTCTATTGGTTTGGGGAGCGCGCGCCATCGATCGTGACGTAGGACGACTCCTCGAGCCGCTGGGGAACGAGCGAGATGGAGAGAGCCCAGGCGAGTGAAAGAGAGACAGAGAGAGAGAGCGATGGAGAAAGAGAAACACAACAGACAGCAAGTCACTACTCCCGCCCGACGTCTTGCGGGCCACCCGAGGGACCCGCGTCGGCATCATTAGTCAAGTCAATTCCGTTCTCCGTCTTCCGCCCAGGAAGGAAGGGAACACCGGTGGGGTCAGCACCCGTCCCGCCACCGCCGTACATCCGAGGCCGGCACGTGAAGTGCAAGGCCTTCTTTTTTGTGCGTGCTGCGTCCCAGTTTCTGGCCCTTGGTGTCGCGCGGTGCGTGTGGACCCTCTATCTCATCCTTCGGCACTCTTCGGCATCCTTCACCTCCGGAACTCCGGAAAGCGACGAACGAAAACAAAAAGACCCGAAACATAAACACGCACACCGCTTCTAGGACCTTCGGACAAGGTCCTCGATGCCATCGGTCCGGGGTGGCCATTAACAGGAACCCCCCCTCAGATAGGGGCCGTCTCAGGAGCATGGTGCGACGGAACCAAGAATTGGCGCAATAAAAAAATCACTGCTCCCTGGGAAACAATGACTGGAAGGAACACGGACCACACGAGAGAAGGCCATCGTAACCGAGATTCTCCGTCGGGCCTCCGGTGTATCGATCGTGGACTCTCGTGACGTCAATCGACGGAACGATGACGACAGAGCTCCCGGGGAGTCCAAAAAACCATCCAAAGACTGTGCGATCGCGGCCCTCTCTGGGAGTCCGGTCGGGGATACCAATTGACCACCTACCACGTGGAATCAGCGAATTTGCACCAATTTCTTCGGTCCAGACAAATGACTTGCGGCGCGTCTCGTCAGAGAACAGGCCGGGAAAACCCTGCGCCTTTGTCGATCGTAGACACAAAAATGACACCGCGTGCACCGTAGAAGAAGATTGCAGGTTAGCGGGCGGCCCGCTTCGCCATTAATCACCAGAAGTACCGAGCACCGCAAGGACTTTCCGAATGCCACCGTTTCGCAGAAGCCCCGTATCCTTGTGTTGGTCGTGTTTTTGTAACGGACCGCCGGTCGCGCCGTGACGCCAGAGTGTTTTCGGTCGAAGAAACAAAACAAGAAAAAAGGATAAATACAATAGTCAAATTACTGTTTTCCGTTTGTTTTTCCGAACGGATAAATCGGGGATTTTCCGATGAAACACAGCACACAAGACAAGCCATGCCTAGGAATTCCGGGAAATTGGAGCGCCCACCGGAGTGTTACTAAGGCACCGGAACCTGGGACACTCAAAAAAACATCTCGAGCTGAAAACACCATCTGAAAACACGAATCTGAGCAGCGCGTGCGAAAGAGAGAGAGAGGGACCGTGTCGTGGCCGCTAAATGCAATGGGCAAACATCGGCGAAATCGGCACGATCTTGGGAAATCCCGAACCAAGACGGCGACCAGCAGCGGCGACCATTAAAACGGAACAAAACTCGTTCGCAGCGCCGATCTTCGTCGGCCCCGAATCATTTGGAAGGTGATCCTCGAGAAGTGGCGGTGGAAGTCAACAACCCCCAACAACAGCCGCCAGACGCCAGATGGGCCGTAGAGCTCGATCATTCCGACGAGTTCGAGCAGCATGATCGCAACCGAACAGAGGTTACCGGCCGGGTTCCGAGAGAGCGAGAACGAGGTTCCAGGAACCCCATTTTATGCCACGCACCCGGCAGCTGACAGGGGCGGCGCACAAAAATATCTTCGCCTCAGGCATTTCCTGTGAAGATCTTCGATCTCCGTGTGGATTCCCCCTCGATTGTGGACACACAATTGCGCTTTCGGGGCGGAAGCACCGTCACCGTCTGACGTCTGGCACTGGGACACCAGACGAGCGGGTCCCCGTGGTGGGTGTACCGTGTCTTCCCACCACGACCCTCGACCGGGGCTGGCGACATTTTCCGATGGCACGCGCGCGCCCTTTTACAAAACCTAGCCAACGGGCGTTTAAAAATAACCCACGGTGACACTATTTGAGGGATGACTTGTACCGTACGCAGCAGCGTGTACTGAGTGCGGTGCGAAGGATCGACAGGGGAGAACTGTTGCAAGGGCCAGCCGGTGCGTAAAAATCGGGGAGTCTGCCGTAACCAACAACCAACACATGGCCAACACAACAGCACTTCGCGGGATCTATTGCTCCTTGCGGTGTTACGGGAGACTGGAGAAGGTTCCCCCATGCATCAGCGGAACGCAACGGCTGTTTACGGCCGCGTGCGTGCGTGAAAATGGGTGGCGGTGAAAAGGTAAATGACACCTCTGGCGCGAGACGACAAATAGACGGTGTGAGGGGTGGGCGATGAGTTGCAGGCGCCGAGAGAGACAGCGGCCGATCCTTGATTTGTTTTCTCTTAGCACCGATCGACAAGATGTCCGTCAATCCAAAGCTAACCTTACTTTGTTTATAATAATTTGAAAATAAACATTGGGCAACTCTAACGTTGCTACGGTGCTAAATAGTTGTAATGTTAATTGAATGTTAATTATTTAATTAATTAGAATTCGTTTAAGTCCTAGCAAAAGATTAACTCATTAATACATTAAAACTGACATAGCGAAAGATTATGACAGTAAAACATTTCTGTCAACAAGACTAGTTTCGTATAAATGAGCCTTATCATACAAGAAACAAGTTTCTAAATTCAATCTTAAACTTAATTAGAACAAGCAAGTTAGTAAAGCAAGTAAAAGTAAATTAAATATATTTGTGTTATAAAGATAAACGCAGTGCGAGCATCTTCCATTGTCTAAAGATCCTTTAGTTGCTACATTGTAAACGGTTAGGTTTAGGTTGATGCTCGTTAAGTAAAGTAGAAAATGTAGAAAGATGTGCAACTTTCAAGAAAGATTTTTTCCTACTCCAATTAGTGCAAACACATTAATTAGTAATTTAGACAAATTATTTTTGTAGCGAGAATTATCCGGACAAGAGCAGGATCAAGAAAGCTTTCGAAAAAGCATAACAAAAATAACACAAATTCGCAAATACGATATTTTAAAAACAAACAGCACCTGTACTGAATCGAGATTGCATGCGTAAAACGTTTGGAAAAGTTTGACTCTAAGGCCTCCCTATTAACAGAGCCTTAATCGAAAACCGGCAGGTTAATTACAGCTTCTCGGAACACGTTAATTGGGTTCTAATGGTCAATTTTTGTTTGTTTTGCTGTTGCTACCGATCGGTTTGGATGACCTTTCGAACAACATTATGTTTAACATTTGGTTTTTGTATTTTCTTCTCTCTCATTTTCACTGCATTCAATCGAACGTTGGTAAAAGGCCAACAGGCTTCTTGGAACAGCCACCAGAACGATGTTTTCTTGATTGATACCAACGGCGAATAATCGCCTCACTGTCTCTCAGGCGCCCTGGGAACCCAGTACTAAGCGAGCGAAGTATTTTGCGCGGCGTCTCCGGAGTGCCAGAAATAGAATCCCCTAATTACGAGAGGCTCTCTGTCCTCCTAGCAGCGCACGCCGGCACGAAAAGAACTCCGCAGCAGCAGCAGCACCCCGAGAAACTGGCGGGCCATTGAACGGCTGAACGCGTTACTCGTATGATACATGTGTCCCCTTCCGTTCGGCAGGGATTTTGCGGGCCGGCAAATCCTGTTGCGCCATACTCAAAAATTCATCCCCACTGCAGTGGTGCCGAGGATGCGCCATGAAATAAAGTACGTTCCCAAATCCCTCCCCGGAGGCCACAACCGGCTCGACCGGCCACCGAAACCGGAAGCCACCACATCTGCAGTATTGATTTTGGGATTTTTATTTTAAACTTAAAATTGATCCACAACCCGAGGTCAAGTGCCAGGGTTCGGCTGGTTGTGGCTGCGGCAATGTTTAGGTTCAGCGCGTCGCGGGACTATTTACTATTTTTATTTCTTGCTGGCCCCTTTCCCGGGTTGACCTTCCCTGCCGAAAGTTTCCGAGTATTCCGAGCGAACCTTGACCGGAACCCCGGCCCAACGGTTTGTGTTGCACTCGAAAGCCGCTGATTACTGGGTGTGGACAAGAAGCTAGTAATGTCAGTGGTTTCCCGTGCGGAACTCGTCCTCAAAAGATTCACGTGTTTTCCGTGAGCCACGTGACACACCGTTCGCTGGGCAAGGAACCCTGACAAATGCGTGCGTGCGTGGTGCATTGGCGGAGAAAGTTTTACCGGGTCGCGCGCGTTACGCCATCGGCACACGGATGCCCATGGCCACCGTATTTGCATGCGGAGGACACGGCACGGGAGAAGGAAGTATAGCGCGGTGGCTCGGAAGTTTGGCCCATCCATGAGGGTGTTAAGCATTCCGATAACCGGCGAGTCAGCCGTGCGTGGACCGGGGGGCCGTAACCGGGTTGGTTACATTCGGTGCGTCGTGTAATGTGCACTTTTATGTAAGCGTCGAAAAAACCCCGACTAAACCTAACGTGCACTGGGCCGGCCCGGGCCGGGGTCGTGTGCGAAAGCGAAAACGGGGGCTTGAGCTTGTTGCGGCATTCGGTTGTGTGATAGCGAAAGTTACACATCAACAACGCGTTGCCAAAGTTGCCACCCGAACGCTACTTTCGAGCGATTAGCGAGCCATCTCGCAATATTCAGCCGGCCAGCCTTTGCCATTTTCCACCTAAACTGACGATTGCGTAGTCGCTTTTGGCCATTTTTGCTGCAGCCAATGGGGCAATCGAGAGAAGCGATAATATTTCATTTGGCTGGGAACTAACTAACCCATTTGCATCGGGATAGAGAATTAAATATCACAATTTCAAATTGACCGCTTTCAATAAAACCAACCTTACACAACCGAGTCGGGAACTGAAACCCATATCAGCAGCCATTCAACACGTGACTCCTTTGCTATGTGTAGCGGATCGATGGACAACTTTTCTAATTATCGTACGAACCGTCCGGCCGACCACTTCGAAATAATGACGTGCAAATATAGACCGACGCCGGCGGCGCGCCCTGGTGACGTCGCCGAACTGTGCCATATGGTTGCGACGGGACGAAGGGATCCAGGATCCCACGCTTTACACCGAACGACACGCAACACCCACTAAGAATCCGTAGGAAGTCCGCAAATAAATCCAACAGCTTACAGGCTTGCGGCACGATATGTTGTTGGTCTGTGGCCGGTGGCCGACGAGATTTAAATCGGACAACGGCACAACAACAAACAGACGAAAGCATGTGGCCTCCTTTTTGCCTACGCGGTGACCGAATTAAATGAAAATTAAAGAGAGAAAGAAATATTTTAATTTTTGGAACAAACATTCAAACGTTCCAAATTGGACCCCGATTCCCGATGAATTGAAGGTAAGGCACTTGGGGTGGTCACGCAAGCTTTTCGTGTCGCCTTCGGTGAGTCACAAGTCCCTAATATTAGTAATTCGTTTGCTGGCCTAAAACCCGTAACCGGCACACGGCTGCGATTCCCTTAAGATGGTTCCCCATAGTTCGAAAAGCGAAAACAGACGAAGAAACCTGGCCAGCAATTAAGATCGGTGCGTGATAGGGAAATGGGACGCGATTTTCCATAGATTGATTTCGCAGCCGTTTAGGACGATCGCTTACCGCGCGGGGACTAATCAGACTGAACCCGCGAAAGGACGGGTCAAAAACTCCGGAAACGATCAAATTATGCAAAACCGTGCCAAGCGTTTCGAGCCGAGAAAACCCGTAACCCGGACAAGCCGACGTCGGGGTGCGTGCGACGAGCAATATGGAGACCAGATGACTCCAGATGGAGTGCTGCACCGAGCAGTGGGAACCCGCAAAGCAAGGCAACCAAAAGGGGGAAAAAATCCCAAAAACCCACAAACTCTGCCTCGGAAAGTTTGACTGACTTCCTGTGTCTGCCAACCTCCTGGGACCGGGCCCTGGGAGAGAGGCAGGAGCCCGGGTACGCAAACAAAATCGAAACAAAATATAACGCCCGGCCCGGCGGGCGCGTGAAAAGCTGAAATCCCGCAGGAAAAAACCATCAACGCCGCTTCCGCTGATGGTGGCGGGGCCCCTGTTTAGGACCCTCGACGACACAGCCTTGAAAATTTCCCAAACAAACCCTAAAGGGGTACTCTGTTGCGGGAGGTCAAAGTACCGCGACGGGCACGCCCACCGAAGACAAGAACCAGACCGGAGAAGGCCGGTCTCTCCCAAAGGAAGTTGGCCTTTCCCCGTGGGCGACTCTCGGCGGGTTTGTGTGTGCGCCGATCTTCCGGATTTTCTGAGAAGGGTTTTCCGTGAACGGAACGGAAAGCAGATACGCAAAAGAAGGCCCGAGAAAACGGAACCCCTGTCGGTAGCGTATCGATGGAAAATTCGACAACACAACGCCGCATCGAGCCGTAAATTTTATATTCCCCATCAACAGAAACAACGCGCATTGTGGAAGCAATATGGCGCGCGGGTGGTTCGACCGGGTCGGAGATACTTAAACACTCCATTAAGGCGGTCCTTGATTCCCCATTTGCGCTGTGCGAAGCAAGTGTTCCTGGGGCCGCCATCTGGAGGGTGTTTTTATGCGAGTCTGCCGTGCCGTGAGTTGAATTTACGGGCGAGTGTCACTTGAAAAAAAAAAACTGTAACTTTGGTTAGCTGTACCAGCAGAACAGAGCAAGTCCTTCCCGAAACCATCAGCTCCATTCAACAGAAGCAGTTTTGCCATGCCCTCAACGTCGTGGAAATGCCACGGGACAAAAGACAACTCGTGGTGAGTCTCGTGTCTGATACGGCATATGAGTTCAACAGGTTGCGATGGCCTGTGTTCGTCACTTAGAACTAATCGAACAGACAGCGTTAGATACAGAGAACGGGTTCGTGTCGTGAATCTTCCCTATCTGGGACCACAAAACTGATGTCGACCATTTATCGTCATCATCAATCGATTGAATCTATAGGGTGAGACATCTAATGTTCTGATTTTAAACTACCGATTATTTGACAATTAAAATGACAAACTTCATTCTGGAAACTGAAAATATCGATCGTGGCGGTCGCTTCGAAGCAAAATGATGATGCCGCTCGACCGAAATTCGCACCAAATAGTTAGTCGTTGTGGGTGCGTTGACTTCTCTTGCACGACGTGAGCGTTTTTCGAACCCAAAAAAGGGCAATTCTGCTTATCAACGTAAACACGGAGGTGGAAATTAACTTGAATGAAACGAGTATTTTAAATTTCGTACAGTTTGAGGAAATAAGTATTTAATATTTCCCAATTTTCTGCAAGCGTATAGCGTCCCATTTTGTGAAAGTTGTTGCTAAATGCTTACAAATTCCAGGATGAAGTTTGACGTTTCAAAATTCAACTGGATAGATGATCCCTATAGTTTCACCTGATGGATCACCCTATAGTTTCACGAATCCTGACCCCTCTTGACTGTACCCTGTCTAGCCTCAACCAAGGGATGGCACCCATCACGGGACACACACCGTGGAGGCACACCAAGGCCACCAACACACACGCGACCTCTAGAGTTCGGCCTGATGGTAAGTTTGTTTACCGAAAACCTTTCTCTAAACATCCCCCCAGGCGCACGGTTCGCTCGTGTCTCTGGTTCGTTTCAGATATAAATTCATGATCGTCGTTGTCGAGAACGGGTCGCCCCGGGGATTCTACTACGCCATCCTGCCACCGAACCAAAGAAGACGCGGGCTGTTCTGATGCACTCCAGGCACCTTTTCCGCGCCGTCGACAGGCAGATGAAAATAGAAGATCGCTAGCCCCAGTACGCCAGAGGGGTTCAGAGTTTCTGCGAAGCACCGTTACCGAAGGCGACATCGCGTGGCGCACGGCGCAAACAACTCCGTCGATCTGCAAACTAATTTTAGACAAGCTGCCTGGCGACTCAGACAATCGCCCGACGGCACCAGACAGACTACGGCGCGTGGTAAATGGAAAACAGATCGTCCGTCTCTGCGACGGCCCGCGAACCGCGCATCCTTACCTTGATCCTGCCAGATCCAGTCGGGACCGCGGGCGACGCGAATGCCCGGTGCTAGCATGGCGGTGGCCGCCGTCGTCGTCGCCGTATCTTCACGCCGCGGGTCCCGAGCGTCGTAGGACCACCCGTTCGTTGGGGGGCAGGGGTTCAGCTTCCGCACGAGATTCCGCTCAGCCGCACGAGATCAACATCGACGGGCACGGCACGGAGACAGCGGCAACGGCAACTGCAAAAGACAGAAAATGCAAAGACACTTTGTCAGACACTATCAGGGGGTGGACACACTCGGACCATCGCGCTCTCGACGTAATTGAAAAATTATGAGTAATTAAAGTTCGTAAATTCGGGGCGTTGTCGCCCTCGCCATGCTGTGGCGTCGAGCGCCTGGGGAGTCTGGCCGGGCTGGACGACGACCAGCAAATCGAATTAACTCACACATTTGATGGGTCAACGAGATGTCGATGACGAGTTCACAGCGTTCCCCGGACCCCTTAGGGAACGCGCCGGACGTCGGTCAATCGTCTCGCCATGGCGTCGACTGGTGTCCGCACCGAACACCGGCGGCTGCCCGCTCTGATGGGTGACGCGTGACCTTGTGCCGTCGGGCAACATTAAACTTTATGCTCCGGCTGCACCTCGAGCAACCCCCTCCGGGTGGACGATTTTATTGCATTTTGCCTTCAAATTTTTCACATCTCGGACCCTGTCGAAACATCAATCGTCGGCTTTCCGATGGCGTTTTCATCCAAACAACCGGGACGTGACCGAAACCGTGATGGTGCGGCGTTGGACAATAAAAATAGTTGTCGCAGTCCCGGTCCCGGCCAGGCCAGTCGAAATGCTGGGCCACGTACGCAGAATTCCTGTACTGTCATCACTCGGCGGTGCCCAGCTGGTTCCGTCGCCAGCCTTCGGATATGCTCGGGCAGGACAGGCGAGCAGCCAGCCAGTAGCATTGCGCCACGTACGCCCCGCTGCTGTCGGTGGACCGGCGGCAGCTATCGCGAAGATATGCTCGATGACTAATGCACCAACAATGTCCCAATGAAGAACCCTCCGCTCGCCGACTGGCGGCCGCTGATAATGTTTTCTATTTATTCTTGTTGACCGTTCTGCTACCCCTAAATCGATGTTGGATGAACGTAGTACACGTGAGTCAAAGTTGTTCCGAGAGAACTATTGCGAAGCTTTTCTGTCATTTCAATTTTTTTGCGGACATGTAAATAGTAAATACAATAAAGGACAAAGTTCTTCATCGAACTGTAGTCCAGATGATCCAGAAAGGAGAGCTGCCATAAATCAAAACTTCCCAAAACGAAACTATCGGCCATCGAACAATAGTCATTGTGGGGCTCCCGTCCCCGAAGGTTAGTCACAGCAATGCTCGACGGCATCAGTAATTAAACCTCTGTTTGTACTATTTACTTCAAACAAATTGAAATAGCCTTCCCCACGGTGTAACCCTCGCTCGGTTGACACTTCTTTTTATGTTCATTACAAAACCCAAGGCACCCAAGCGTAACGACCAGGCAGACCGGAGGGGAGGGGGCCCACTCAGAGAGGGTCCCAAGTCCCGCACGAGAATTAAAAACCATTACACATGTTAGGCTCAGCAGTAGTGCTGGGTCCAATAACTGGGCCTCGCAGCAAGCTGTTGCGGCGTTTAATGTTCTTTTTGCTCTCCCTTCTTTCGGATCGGCCACCAGATCGGACCGATTGTTTCCCATGGAACCACACCATAAACCACAGCACACAGAGACCAACAACGCAACCACATCCGGTTTCATTTAAAACCCCACCCGTGCCGGGGCCCACACTATCTCTCGGCGACCACCGGAGCTGCGGAAGGGGAAAACCAAGATAACTGAAGCAATAGAAGGGTGTAGCGAAAACAAAAAAAGTTCCCCAATGGCCGCACAGCGACTGGAACCCATGCATGAGGTTTCACACATCAATTCCCAGGAAGTCGTCCCCCGGAAGTGGGCGGAAGTTGGGAGCGAAAATTAACTCTCCAATGCTTGGGCCGTCGTCACCATCATCATCATCATCATCATCATCATCACGTGATGCAGCTGGTTACCATCGCGCACCACTTTCTCGGTGTGGATCGTTCAATAAACGGGTGGCCATTTTAGAAGCGCCATTCGTTGACCCGTCGAGAGGAGCAGGACGTTCGATTATCTGCGCGCCATGCCGCGCTGTTTACTTGCTCCACTTGAGAGCCAAGGTTTACGGTGATAAACAAACGGCGTGCGCGGATGTACTTTTGTGGCCCGCGTATGTCCCGGATGACGACGTCGGTTCCGGATTCGATGACGACGCGAACATCAGGCGCGAGAGGCGCAATAAAGACACCGATGATGAGGCGCAGTAGAAACGTCGTCGATTTTTGTCGTCCGAAAGCCGATCACGGCCGACGGCCGATTTTTGGTACAATATTGACACTCCACTCCGCTAGGGTGAAGGTGGTTCTGGGAAGGTAACGCAGTTCCGGGTTGTGGTCGCGCACCGCCTAATCTAATGTAACGGTGTTTTATTACCATTACATTTCCATTTTTGTTTCCTTCAAGTACTGGCCCCTTTTGCGTTCCTTTCCGGTTCGTTACTGATATCTTGGCATCACAGACCCACACCCCGGGCCACACTTTGGCAAGGTGACCAGCGAAGCATACTAGAACCGGCGCGAAATTAAATTGCGTGTCGAGCCAGTTTGGCCAGTGCGATATATTGAGACCATTGTGGAAACATCAACTGCACAGCAAACAATCATTAGAAATTCGTTCAACTTCTTCATACACCACCGAAGGGTTAATCAGCGATGGGCGCGGCAAAAACAACGGCAAAACGGCATGGAACCGTGTGGAACAATATTGCCATCGCTAATGCCATGTTTGTTTAATGGAGTTTGATTGATGTGGATAATAATTGTAAACTATTTTGTAATTTTAATTGGCATTAAGCTTGCATTTCGTGTTCGTTCGATTGGCTTACTTTTAGCTCAATATCAACTATTTATTGATTATTGAACTCTATACTATTTATTGATTACTATTTTGAAGGAAAGTTGCTATGTTTTGTTTAAAATGTGGTTTTCTTTTGTTGACATTTGTGTTCGTTTTATGTTTACGTTTGACTGTGCTTTTGTTTCAATTTGAATCGTTAGGTCTTGTCTTGACTCATGATTTATTTTTTTCGTTTGTTCAAGTCGTTCATTAATGGGTTTTAAACATCAGATTAATAGTATTTTGATTATTCACTACAAACGCCTTTAAAGGGGCAACTGTGTTTGTAAATAGTAAATCGATTAGCAGAAAAGAAACCGGAACTCGTGTCCACAATCAATCCATCCTATTAGCTGTCCCCCGGGGGGGCGGGCGTATTATTAAGCACAACAAAGCTAAAGTTCCGACGGAGTTTCCTGAATGAAACCACACTTTTAAAGTCGGCGTCCTCCCAGCACGCCAGCCGCTTCTCGAGAGCTTCTCGATGGCCACCATTAGCGATGGGGGGCGAACTAGCGGCCGACGAGTGGCACCCATTCCGCTCCAGATATGCGGAGACCGTGGGGGCCACCACCGTGCCATACCCGGGTGACGGAGAATATTAATGAACCCTTAGTCACCCGACAGCCAGCCAGTCAGCCAGTCAGCCAGTCAGCCAGTCAGCCAGTCAGCCAGTCAGCCAGTCAGCAGCTTCAGTAACTGCAGTAGCAGAGTCGAAGGGCGGTGGGCGATGGTACTTTATTGAAATGAGCCGCCATTCCGGTCCGGCTGTGGAGGAGATTCAGCCGCTCGGTAGATCACTGCAAGCCGATCTGTGTGTATTATTCATCCGGGCGGTGCCCAACGATGCGTGATCGTTCCACGTTCCGCTGCTAACCCTTTTTTATTTCAGCCCAGCGCTCATGGCGCGGCTGACAGGATGAATCGGAAGCTCCCGTGGCTAGCCCGTACCCGTAACGGGCGAAATGACACCCAGAATCGGTGCCGGAAACGTAGTAAGAACCGAGGAGGCGCGATGCACTCTCCACCGTCTGCTCGGTAGCGGATCACACCAACGTCACGCGGCGTGTCAAACAGCGTGACGAACCGGTTTTCACCGGACCCCGGGCGGCGTCCTTCGGGGTGTCCAGACGCCCCGAACATCGACGACGGGCCCCTTAAGGGGCTGAATGTACTGACGTTGCAATCTGAAAGTGCTGAAATAAGTTACGCAACAAAATAATCGTGGCACACGCGCGCCTGATAAGCGGTCATTTCGAGTGTTTAGAACCGTTCGAGGGTCATTCATGAAATCACTGCCCAAGGTGAAGGCGAAGCCGTTGACCACCGTTGGCGCCTGAGAACTGGCGCACGTTGGGGTCAGATTGCGATCGGTCGCAATCGGGGCACAATCGGGGTGGTGCGCCAGAATGGAATTTCCTGAAGAGGGGACTCACACAGCCCGCCGCCGTGTTGTTTTCTGTTTCGCTTTCGGTTCACTTTTAAGGATGCTGCGGTGATGGGTCATGGATTTTTCCCCAGGGTCCGCAGAAGCGTGGCCCTTTCGCCCCAAGTTAAGCAATCCCCGATTCCATTTGCGTTGTGAACATAAACACCGGTTGAAGGTTATGATTGATAAAGAAAGGCGTGCGCAGACTGAAAATAGCACAGCCATTAAGAAGAGTGTTCAAAGTTTGACCATCTCTTCAAAGGCCACACTTTTCGGGATGATCCTAACTTTAATTTGTAATCCGACGAAATCCAACGCATTGTTCCCATAACCGATGAAAAAAAATCCGATAAATTGAAGGACTAATAATATAGGACTTCAGAATGATACTATTGGCATAGTACCGTTGGCTCCATATATTAATCTCGTGAATGTTGAAGCCAAAGGTGTGAATTTTTAGCTTCACAGTCTCACTCTCAGGTGAGTGCAAAAAATTCTGAAAGGAATGCCCCGTTCTTGTGAACTATTTTCGCGAACGCCGCCTAACGATTGGGTGTGAAGTGGCAAACTTTGGACAGTGTACCTCACATGGCCAAGTCTCGTTACTCGTGAGTGACTTAAAAAAATCCATAAAGTGTACTAGAGCCAGCCGGAATCCGTTACTTAAACTACATTACAAAAACACACACCGAAGGCCCGAATGATTGTAAGAACGTTAGAAAAAGCGCTGCTGCCCGGGGCGTTGTGCTCGGGGAAGCATGTTAAATCTCTCTGGACGTAGCCGGTGGTGAGCGATGAAAAACAAATGCAACGCGAACCGGTTGATCACCGACCGTGACTGACTCATAGCCGCCTCCCGGCAGACGGTTGACCAGCTGGCAACAATAAACGGCGCACGGGGCGCTTTATCGCACGCGCCCCATCGTGACGCGGGCTCTGTGACGTTGGTCCCGTAGATTGTGGCCGAGGAACTTACTCGACGAGGAGAGGCGCTAATAAAAAGCGACGTCTTTCTTAAGACGCACCACACTTTGGAGAAGATACGGAGCAGCAGTGCACAATAGAAAATGGTCCGCCCGGCACAACGAACCGCAAGCAAACACTGTTTTCGCAGCCCACCACCAACTGGGCCGGCTTTGACTGATGGTCACATCCATCAAGTGGCAGCCATAATTGTGACCACCACATTCGAGCGGCACGGCGCAACATGTGAACCATTTCACATCGCACATCGGGCACGCATCTGTCACCCGTGTGTGTGCTGCTGGGCGCGGAGTGATATGGATTGAAAAATCGGAAAACTACGACGCCCGTGATTCCGATGATAAATTGCGGACGTCCTCCGCGTGCTGCGCGAGTGCAACGCAAACAAGAGGTTCGCGGACTGCGATCGCGAAGTGCGTTGATCAGTTCTCGGCGCACGGCGTATTCTTTTTGCTGCCCTTTCCGGTTGCCGTCTGTAGCAAATCTTGTTACGCCGCCCCGCACGTTGGGGCGCACGAAGGCAATGCACGGCTCTTGCCAAGGCACGTGCTAAAATAGGCGCGCCGTTTGAGATGGGCCAACATGAGCCAACAAATCGCGCCAGCCCCGAACGTAAGGGTACACATTACGAACATCTTGCGTTTCTGCTTTCTGGCTGTTGCAGGGCCAAACCAATATCCGTCCTCTCTTGAAGTAGTCCTTTTTGTTTCTCTTAGTGTCTTTCAACGTTCGTACAGTTCTCTTACCTACCTAAAACCAACAACTTAAATTGAAGATGTTCCCAAATAATCACCTCAACAATTATAGTAGTTTTTTGTTTGATTTTCAATCCAAACACTGTTGTAAGTACAATATTAATATAAGCTTTTAGATAAAAAATGTGTTTGTTTGTTTTATCTCATTATTATTTATCAACTTTGTCCGTTATAATGTATTAAATGTGCTTGGACGTTCTTAAAAACTAACGATACGCTGTGTTACGCTGCCAATTTTTTTATAAATTGATTTCGTTTTTTTTGTTGTTATTTTAAAAAAGAAACCTTGTTCCCTGTCGTCTTAACTGATTCCTTCGGAAGGGTTTGGCGCAAAAAACGAACAGAAATTCCTTCGCGTAAAAAATGATAAATTGAAAACGTAATCAAAGCAAAAGCAGTACGCAAATGCGCAGAAAAAACAATCAACCAACGGCAATCTACCTTGTGCGCGGAGAATGCAAAACATAACTCATCCTTCCTGCAATGGGCGAGCATTTTTGCAGCCACAACTGCGCAACGCCAGCCACCGCCAGTACGTCATCATCCGGCAGCTAGCGCATCACATGACGGCCGGGCGATCGCTTGATGATCGCCTTGCGTGGTTTTACTCCGTACATGAACCACCCAACCGCGGAAGGTGTGTGTCGCACACACGCCACCGCACGGAGAGCCTACCCGGGGTCTAGCGAACGATGCGAATTAAAATGCTAATTGCATTAATGAGCATTCGGTTCAGGCGAAGGCGATGGAACCGACGTGCGTACGGCGCGGGAGCGAATGAGAGCATGTCCTACGAAAGCCGTGGCGGCCGTGGCTCTTACTTCAGGTGGCCAGCAAAAGCCAAAGATTGCCAAGATTAGTCAAGTCAAGAAGAGCAGCGGCATCGGGCGCAAAAGTGAAAATAGCAACCACGAACGACTGGCGGCCGTCATCGCTCGGGAGCAGCATCGGTGTGGTCTCGTGCCGATGCGATAAACAAGATAATAAACCATCGGAAAACATATCTACCGCAAACCTTCGTACAGCTCGTAAACTTTCGCTTTGGCTCATTCGAAGGACACCACTCAAACTGGGGCCGGTGGCAAGGCAAGGCCGCCAGCCAACCAGCCAGCGCCTGCACATCATCGCATCGGTGAGCTCTCGTGAGTGCGTCGATTACAGAGACCTCTTCTGTGCCACTTACACATTAAACACCCTCTGTGAGTTGTCACGGTCACACACCTGGCTGGGTCGGTTGGGTGGTAATTTAAACGCTTCACTCTCGAGACAGCGAGCTCGTGGCACACGGGAATCAGAGCGGATTAAAAACCTACCCTTAAATTGAAGTTCCGGTTCCGGTGCAGATAAAAATGTTTCGATTTAATTTCGTTAGATCGATCGAAACGGAAAACCCATTCGGACACACGCGATGTTCAGCGTGCGTGTCTCATCCATTTGCCTGACGCGACAAGGACATCGCCCCGAACGGTGCAAGGACGTGGTTCCGCCGGTTGCAAATATTGGTGTGTGCCAGGGGGGAGTCGTTTCGTATTTTTATTAATATTTTAAATCCACATCCTAGCCTAGGGAGCGGAATAATTTAAAGCGCCCCGAACCGGAAACACGGTACACTGCGAAGTGGAGAGAATTTAAAATTCACCCATAAAAGAAGGAAAAATCAACCTTCGATGATAAAGCCATAGAGCCCGCGGGGCGTGCGCGTGCCGCGGATCGGTTCGGATCGGATCGGGGGCAGCATAAATAATGCTCAATAAAAAGATCATTACGACACACCTTCGTTTGACGCGCCCCCCATCCCGTTCGTCTCGCACCGTGGCCAGAAAGTGAAAAGACGAGCAGAAGAGCCGGTGCACAGCAACAAGGACAAGCGCAGCCATGCTGATGATGATGATGATGATGATGACGGTGATAGGCTGGCCGGCCGAGCCCAGGTTCGATGGTTCACCTTTTCCTTACGTCTTCGTTAGCGCGGCACCAGCCAACACATACGGCACCAGCGACCGTAAAAGGCAATTCGTGTGAAAACATTACCACCATTCGGGGCCTCCGGAAGGAAGCGAACCTCGTACCCCAATGTGTGTGTGCTGGGGAGGCCAATAAAATATGTAACATCTTTAAGATGTCCGCAGCGATGCGCGTAAGATGGAGCATCGCGACACAAGAAAAGGTCCTGCCCCGGTGCCTAAAGGTGAGGCCATTACACGGGGGTTCATCAAATGCGCATAATTTTCCGGTCTCCAATCTCGAGGGCACACCAAAAGTGGCCGCTACCCAAATCATGTACTTCGTCGAAGGTCGACCGAGGACGCGCGCACTCGGTCACTTTAGAGCTTTCGCCTTGTTACTTTGCTCTTAAAAGTTTGATAAACTTTATTATATTTATGTTGAACTTTGATATTAACTAGAAACAGAAAACCGTATTAAATGCGTAAGTGAACTGAACGTGCCAGAAAGCGCGGTGGCCACCAGTGCGAGGACAAGGACGCAATCGGAGCAATGCAACTGGAACGGAAACGTTTCAATTTCACAACAACCGAGCGGCACGATAAGGAGCGTGCACCGTGAATCATCAGCACCATCGCTCCGTTCCCCGTCAATCATAGTTACAAGTGGCCAATCCCGTGGTGACCCCGCGGAAGGCCACCGGGGCCATATGTTGGCACCTTCCGGCTCGGGAAGTGAAACGCTCTTCATTCGAAGCGTTGTGTACCGAAATAGAAAGCCGGGAAGAAATTCTGGGACGCCCTTAGCCGTTAGCCAACCAGCCACAGCCTCTCATGGGACCATTCAGTTCCGCCACCAATCATCCAATCACCCGAGAGACTCCCGAAGTGTCTCCAGCCACTCGACTCGCTACGCGACCCCGTCGAACGTTGTTGCAATTCCGAGTAATTCTCGAAGAGAGCGTGGTGCACTCGAAAGACTTGTTGAAAAATGGAAGCAGCGCCGATCGGACGGATCGAAAGTGGCAGCCAGATGCAACAAGTCGAACTCCAAACCAAACAGCCCATTTGGAGGCCACGAAAAATCGCGGCCAAAAAACCATGCTCCGTACATTTAGCAGATTTATTCCACTCTGTGTGGCGCTGTCAATATCAATAATTAATTAATTAGTGGGACAGCACAAACAATGGGACGGACACATATGGGACCGACTGAACGTTAATGAGTCGGAAGATCCTCGGTTAACTCCACCGCTCGCAGGTTCAATGGTTGGCCTTTTCTAACCAAACAGTATTCCGGTTCCTTCCGGTGGCCATCGAAGGAATCGAACTGGGTCGAAGGTCCGGCCGGTCGGCCGTCGTCCCTCGGGTTTATCGCTGTGCGCCAGAGTCCTTGAGCTGAATGCGATGCGGTACCATCATCATCGGGCGGTCGCGCGACTCATCGGCAGACGACCGGACAAAACGACATCTTGCCGGGTCATGCTATCGGTAGGTTCGCTATCTTCACCGACCCATGTCTGGGGTCGCCACACTGTCCGGGGGGGTATCGCCGCGAACCAGAAGATATCGTCGTGGCCCACCAGACGCGCTCCTTCTGCGGAACGGCGGTCGTTGCAATCAATCGGACTGATTGCATTCAATTGATAATGGCCAGTACCGCCGCCGCCGCCGCCTATTTCGATGACCCCACGGGCAGGCGGGGCGAGGATCAATTACGCTAATTGATGTGCAGCATGGTTTCCGGTTAATGGTCGGCCACCACCAGAAACCCGGGCACAGAAAAAGCTCTCCTGCGGGGGCCGGGAGCCGGGACAGGAGTCCGCTATTAAAATGGTGTCGAGCGCCGGATCGGGGATCTTTTTAACGTGCCCGGCTAGCTTTTCGACGCGTGGAAAACGCGGGAAAATTATTCTGGACGCAGAAAAGCGGCAGATAAAAAAAGGGAAAACGACCGCATTTAAGTAATTGATTTTGGAAAAAGTGGTTCCGACCGGCTTTCCGATTGCAGAGCGGAATCGCTCCGCAAGTCGTAGTTAAGCGTTCGCGAGTTCTTTACCCAAATCGAGGCATTTTCCTGGTGGCTTGCTTGCTGTCGGAAAAGCGCTCTGCCGGCCGCCTTGCAGTTAATGGTTTTTAATTAAATCTCAAACATTGTTTGTGGTCCGAGAGTTACTGTTTACTTGGTAACTGATGCTGCTAGCTCTCGAAAGCCACCCCGAACGCAGATCGAAAGCTGGCCCGTGCGGACAGGCAGAAGACACTAAAAGCCTGGCCCCGGTTCTCTACTGTTACAACAACGGGATTGGTGGCTACAGACTGGCCGTAGTTTGCAGAAACACAAATCACAAAACGCGTTGTTGGCGATTTAAAAAGCCGCGGCTGACGTTGGCGGCTTTGTGGGGTCCTGTTCTCCCCGGAGAGATACCGACGAGCCCGACGGTCGATGTAAACGCCGGGGCCATTAGTAAAACATCAGAATCGACATCGGCAGAACACGCGGATCGGCGGACGGCGACCAGATCTGACTTGATAACTCGCGGCCCTTGTGGAATGCGGCACCTGAGGGGGCCCAGAACTCTATGTTCTCTACTCGGCAGCCCAACAAGGCTCCGGAGAATGCACTTTGAGTGGTTGGCACACGTTTGATGTCGCAGCGTTATCAGCGAGAGCGCAACGGACCTGGCCGCCGTTAACGGGGTACTCCACACCAGAGACACCCGAGTTAGCAGCTTTTCTTGTCGGATTCTCTTGGCCTTGACGTAAGTGCGCGCCGGAAGATAGCAGAAGTGCAACGCAGAACGACTGATTTCGTTTTTCTCCTGGCTTCCATCTGATTCTCGCCATTAAGCGACACCACGCCAATATACCTGTCTACCATGAAGGAATGTACCTTCTTTTCTGGCGATGTCCAAACTGGGCTTCTGCAGAAAAGCAAGAAATTCATAAACATCTCTTCTCTCCAATAAAACTAATTTAAAATTTGATGAAATACCACATCGACCGAAACACAGAGAGTCCGAGAACCAGCGCCGGATTGAGTTCTGCTTGAGAGGACTCGGCCTAAAGAGGCGAAAAACGGCGATGAAAAGCACCTTGGTGTGCTGAAGATGGAACGTTGTTTATCAGTGTCGATAAAAAGTTTATGAGATCATAAAAAAGTCATTTATTACTCAGCCCGAATACCGACCGATGAAAGCGGCCTTGAGGACGGAGCCCCGGGCGGAGCTCATCCGTCCCACGGATTGTCACACGGAGTGTTATGCATCAAAAGGCAAGGATTAACTACTAATACTTCTTTTGCCGTTAGCATCGGCGGACTTCTTCATCAGGGAGCGTTCCCGGGAAGGTTTCATAAAACCCGGCCCACTCCGTTCCCCTTGGTACAATTCAAATCGAAACCCTTGCCGCGACACCTTTTCAGAACCCACGTTTTGCGCAATCCAACAGGTCACACACAGGCTGGCCGGGGGTTTTGGTTTTTTATTCCTTTCTTTCTCCCAAAGAAGGAGCGGCTTAGCGGCTACTCCTGGCCACTCGCGAGGGACAGATTATCCCCAACCTTCTTCGGCAAATGATGAAGGGCACAGGCGCAGAGGACCACAAAAACGGGCCCCCAAACCGACGTGTTGAAAAGCGCCATGGCGACGGGACATCGGTGGAGCGAGATAAAAACGCGGACAAAATGTCTCGTGGCTCCCCAAACCCCGGGATCTCTCCCCCGGGGGAGGAAACATCATCCGGGCCGTCCGTTTGAAAGGACGAAACTGTTTACACATTGCACGAGGACCGGTGCTAGGGACAGAAGGAAGGAAAAAAGCCGACAAAAAAGATACAAACATTGAGATGGGATGGCTTGACTTCCATCTGGCCACGGAAGGCAAAGCGTGTCCGTGTCCGAGGCCACTTCCTTTCACAGCGTTCCGCCGGGAAGCTCGAGGCCACACCGACCGTTCCCGCCGGTGGCTGCCGTTTCGCGGATCGCCGCCGGCCGATTCCCGGTGTACCAGTTGCATATCTTGAGGCTGGCAGCCGGCCCGGAAAAAAAAGTGGGGAACAGATTTCAGGGAAGATGTCAAGAGCGAAGCCGAGGAGAAAAAAAACCGCGCGAGCCCTGGATCGGGAGGCTTTTCCCTGGAAAATGGCGTCCCTGTCCCTGTTCGGAACACGGAGGAGCGAAATGAAATCAAACAAAAATGGTTCGCCAACGAGGACGACGACGTTCCGCGGCCGGGGGTTCGGCCGAATGAAGTTTCCTTTTTCATTTCCGCAGCCTCTTTTTCGCCCACCGCCAGGCCCAGGATTTCCTTTTTGCAAGTAAAAAAAACGCGCGCGCCGGGGTCATAAATTCACCATCGACGGGGCGGTTTGAAGTTGGTGCTGTTGGTTGGGGTTCGTGTATGTTTAGAGCTTTTCTCCAATCTCATCAACAAGAAGAAGATTTTCGCGGCCTTTCCCTGCGGCAACCGGGAAGCTTTCTTTTTATTCGAGCCCCGTCCAAACGAAGCGTCAGTAACGACGTTAACCATTTGTACGTCTCTTAAATACAGCCGCCTAAAGAGGGTGGTCCCTGTTGTGGTTTCCTATTTTGACAGAACCGGGAATCAGATACGGCAGAGAGCGGCAGAGAGCGGGTCGCGTAGTTGATGAAGTGGGCGACAAAAAGCTTGTTACCGGAAGTGGACTCAAACGTCATCAAAAGACACGTATTCTGAGAGGCAAAAAAGGTACACACGGGGACGGAAAGGAAGTGGCTAAATTTAGCCGCCCGGTAGCTGGCAATAGACCGAATTGATAACGAGCCACAACGAGCGGTGATAGTGTTGCGGGGCCAATGACGCACTTGAAAACGATTTCCCGATAGCGAAAATGAAAGTTGACAAGCGAATGAATAATTAACTTAAGAAGCCCGTAAATTACGGCGGAGCGGCCCGTGTCGCCGGATTACCAATAAACCAATTTCGCCCACTTCACACGCGGAGACACGCCAACCTGCCGCCGCCGACCGACATCTCCGAAGCGTACAAATCTTGGTCTGTCAAGTTGTTTCACTCGTCGCCTTAATAAGGATCCGCGGCGTGGCCCGGAGTCCCACTTTATCCGCCGTCGCCCATCCACAACACCGGGGTGAGAGCTAAATTGCCGCCCATGGCCGACCGAAAGGCAGCAACACAAATGATGCTGCTGCTGGCCATCACCCACTGGCGTGCGTGGCGACAACGCCGTGAATGAATCATGCCACCGTCGCCACCGCACCACACGCGCTTCTTAAGACAATTGTGGACAATCGGAACACGGTCGGCGACCGGAAGTCGACACCCACAGACTGAGACGCCCGAGTTGGCCGGCCAAGATAGGGCGCCCTGGCCGCGACATCCAGCAGTTCCGTAAAAGTGCAGCATCTCTGAAGAAGAACCGCTTTTGTTGCGTGCGCGACGTGGTGGTGCCGGGGCCCCGGGCCGAACAATGCGCGCCACTTGACGGCTGCGGTTGAACGGCGACAGGGCATTATGCTTTCGCCATCCCGGACCGGGGCAGGACAGAATCCGACACAAGTAGCAGCAACTGAGGCCACCGTTTTGGGGCTGATGATTCATGTGGAGCACCCCACTTTGGACCCACGTAAACGCCGGGTGGTGCGCCGTTTGATAGACCCTTATCTACCCCGCTCGGTGGTAATCGGTGTTCTGAGTCAGTCTATGAATGAATTCCGGGGTACCGGACAGATTAAAGCACACCCCGCTGACGTCATCGGTCACATTCGGCACTCGGGTTACGGAACGGGAATTCTCCGATGCGGAAGACGTCGTCACCAGTGTAGTTCTCTTATCCTGATTGACTGCGATTTACATCACACAAAGTAGTAGCTTGTACATCTGCAGCCTCTGCGCGGTGTTATCAAAAGAGAGACAGAGAGAGAGCGGCCATGATATCAAGTTGCTTCATTTTTTAAAGTGAATTTGAAACTTTCCTTGCCGACTTGAAACTTGAAACTTGAAACTTGCCTTGGACTCTCCGGTGAAAATAGCGGGAACAGAGATGTTAACATTTATGGACCTGGTCCGATTTTGTAGCGAGATAAAAGTGTCTCAACATGTTGCAACGTCTTTGCCAATCAATAACAGTGCCACGTCGGCCGATTCGGGTAGGCGTAAACAAACGATCCCCGTTTTCCCGGGATTTGCGCCGCGCACCAGTAATGGCGAATGTATTGGAAAAATAAATCCAACGGGCGCCGCGTAACATCGTTTCCTGGAGAGCTGCCCGGAGTTTGCCCTGGAGTTGGCCGGCGTTGCGCAGCACCGCGTTAAACAAAGTCCCTCGCGAGTTGCGGGAGGTGATTTTAGTGATTTCTGACGCCACGAAATATATACACAAACCCGGCCACTGGGGTGGTCGTTCCAAAAATATACACACCGCGCGATTCGGCGAAAAAGAAGGGCTACAATGCATCAGCTTCCCCCACGGAAAAGATGGGGTGTTCCTGCGGCCAACACCGGCCAAGTTGCCGATATTTGGCAACCGCTGGGTGCCAGCATGCTCACAATATTCCGAGGTGCTTTGGCGGGGGTTTTGGCCGCCAGCATTCGCCTGGTATCTATTGCGCGCCATTCGGTCACATTGTTTCGTTGCGTCATTTGCATTCGGTGCAACGCGCACTCGAACTCGATGGAGCGGTCCCAACCGATAACGGAACCGCTAGCAACGGAAGTGTCCGGAACACCGTGCCCGAGGTAGCCAATGAACTCCGAATCGAGCCCATTGGTCGTGCTGACGGAAGTGGAACCGAAGACAGAAAAGGGCCAACGCCAGGGTTCGGTGTCCGACTGAAGAACGGGTTTGGACCGGGTGCGCTTCCTAGACGCGAACGCCCCCCGAAAGCCGTCCATCGTGACCCACCGTAGTTAATGCTAATGAAATGCGCCAACAAAACGCGCGTACAGTGGGTTTCAAGTTTCCACTTCGCAGCAGCACCGCGCCCAGGTAAGGGCAATCATTTATACTCTAATTGGCGTGATGAATATTTTCAAATTAAAATCCATACCATTGCGCGAGCGCGCGCGTGCGGCCGTGATCATTAGTATCATTTTATTGTTTTTCAGCGATCGAAAAGTGGATCCAATTTCACATGCCCCGATTGCGACCCTTCAGAATGCTGAGCCTTTCGCAAAACCTCCTGTGAGAGTCGGTGCCGGGACCCAAGGGCAAAGTGCGGTACTGAAAATTGTAGGCCCCAATTAAATGGCGTAATATCTGGGTGAATATAACACCGGCAATTAAGGGTAAGAAATAATAACACCGTGGCAGGGTAACGGTCCGATAGGACCCCGCCGAAAATGGCAACTCACTGTACGGTGCGTCATCGGTGCGTCGCGGCCGGAAGGGAGTTCGATGTCAGGCGCAGTAACAAAAACAATACCAAACACACACAACAGGTAGCCATGGGAATTGCCATGGCAATCGGTTGTGTTGGTGCTCCGGGTGCGACTCACTTTATGCTGCCACGAGTCCGGATGCGCACGTGTGCTTCGGAACCAAACTAAAAATTCCCTGCACGAAGTAAATGGGGTTAAGACAATTAAATCGATTTGCCATTCCACTTGACACGCCGTCGCTCAACGGCCATTGGCTCCGGTAATTCGATCCTGCCTAAAGCAAACATTCGCAACGAATATGCCATGGACAATACTGCGAAAAGGACTGAAGACTAATCATTCCGAATACTCGGACGTCGGTACCCGGAAGTAACCGGTTCAGGCGAAGCCGGAAACCAAGCCGAACGAGCCCGACAAAAAAAGGGACCACCGAAAGGCCCACACGGTTCGGCAGGCATCGGGAAGGACAACCGGCTGCGATGCAGATTGTTTGAAATGGGCCCGAGAAGGGGCACAAACTGAAAAGACAAACAAACGAGGGCTGCTGCGTGTGTCCGGCAGGGGTCAGTCTCACAGATGCGGTCCTTATTTGCGGAGTTTGCGTGCCCGTTGCCAAGACGTGTGTGGTGCGGCCTGCAGGCCGGCCCTACGGTGATACTTACACTCTCCGCCTGAGGAACGTGACCGCTGCCGCACGCAAAGGAAGCCCAGTCAACGGTGGTCCCCGTGGTCGGGTTTTCTCGATCGCTGCTTGCCGCCTATTTACATTCCTCTTTGCAAGATTTGCAGGGTCAGCGCCGCAGCGTCCACAGTGGGCAGGACACTCGATCCTCTCGAGGACGGGCGGGGCCACCGCGCCCAGCCAGAACCACTTGCGGGAGTTTCTTTCTTCTTTTTCTCCGCGTTCGTTTTTACTGCGTCGCAGGGCGAACGTGCTCAGTTCGATCCTTCTTCACGCCGTACGCGATCACGCACGGTATACGCGATCATACAAACACGACGACGAACGCAGGCATGAACGCACACCGCCACAGATCCGGCTCGCCCACGGCGATCCGGTCGTCACTTTCGGTGTACCACACGCACACTAACACACGGAAACACCTTCACGGCGAGCGCGGTTAATTCACGCACGATGATGGCCCAAGGCGCGATCGCGCACCACACACAATTAGCACGCGGTTGCGACGAAAATAGAAGTGCAGCTGAACCGATCGCAAACGCTTCCCTCCAACCTGCCAACCGGAGCAGCTGAGGTTTGCTGGGCGGCGCGCGAAGCGAACATAAAAAGCGCGACGGTGGCAAAAACGGAACGGAACACGTTGGGAAATTTGACACAGGCACACTCGATCGCTAACATACACTAAACGCTTGGCCACTATTGGATGGCGCACGGTGGTGCACACACGGCTGCAACTGCAACGGGCAACAAGGAAAACTGGGCATTAGTTACAAAATTTTGCTTTACTCTGGGCCACCTTTCAAGGCTTGCTTCGTTCGACCGAAAAAGGTAAACACACAGAAAAACGGAGCAGCCACTGGGGGGGCCTTTAACTGGGTTCCTTTCGCCCGTGGCAAAGCCTTGGCGCGGCGTAGGCCTTCTAAGCTGAAACTAACGCCACCACTCTCTCTTCTCTCTGGTGCAGCAGCTGTCCCTGCGTGCGGCACTTCTGGTTTGCCACGCAGCGGACAGTGTTTTGCAAAACCGATTTCTCAACCCTTCCCGGGCTCGCTGGCAGACGATGGGGAACGATGTGAAGGTAGGTGATCGAATTGAGCAGGAAGAAGAGGGAAAAGAGGTGTAGAAAACCCAACATAAACATCGAACCCACACAGGCAGGGCGCGCAAAAAACGCAAAAACTCAACGCACACCAACGTGCGCGCTGGGCCCCGCACGCGGTTGGGCGCGGTGGTGCGAAACAACCGGGATCCGTGCGCGCGGATGATCGTGCCGCTCGATCCGATCGTTTCCGTTTTCCTTTTTTGGGCAGTCGGGCGCGGAAGAATGTTTCGTGCTGCAATCCGTTCCATCGAAAGGGGCCTTCGGTCGGTCGCTGCTAATCTCACTTCCTACACCAGCCCGTGCACTGTGACCATTGGTCCCCCAACCCGCTCGCTGATAACATACGGGCACCACGATGAATCACCTTCCGCCCGTCTGTTCCGACACGACAAGGGAACTCCTCCTGTGTCTCACGTTTGCGGGTTGTTTGTTATTTCCCCGTGGAAATACTGCAACATTGGGAACTTCGTATCACTCGGCGACTGCTGAGATGGGTCGCCCCGTGTCACGTTTCGGTTCCGACCTTTCTGTTTCCTCACTCTGCGGCCATTGAGAGATGCGTTCGGCGAAAGGTACTGAAAAGCAGGATGCGACACGGCGCAGCGGTGGGTCCGGAACCACTTTGCGGAAGCACTCTCCTCTCTCCGACGGAACGTCCCCCGTGTCGCAACGCCAACAGCTCAGTCACCGAGCTAGCGACACCCGTTCTTCTTCCGCTGGGAGGCCCTTCGCAATCTGCTGCGTTGCTAGGGAGCTTTCCGTACCGTTTTTGTTATTTCCTCCGCTCAGCTTTGCAACGGGGACTTGGCTTTTGGTGACGAAAATACACCACTCGAAAACCACTGCCGTTTTGACACTGCGACTGCGGTTCGAGCTGTATCGGGTTTGCTAGGCGTTTGCCCTTTGCGTCGCCCCTTTCGCGCTTTGGCCAATTGCTTTCTGCGGTGCCACACGAACCGTACGTCGGAGCGTAAAAACGTCAGACCGTTTGCGCTTCGTGTGGGGGGTTTAAAATATAAAACCGAAGTGGCAAACGTGTTTTCATTCGTGTTTTTGATCCCAGAAAACAGAAATAGAAGAAAAATAAATTGATTTCTGAATATTTTTCGCTTTTTTTTGTTTTTGTTGCTATATCAGCAAAAGAGAACCCTCATTATCCCCGTTTGACATTTTTCTGAAGTGTGAGGTCGTTTATTTACGGCCCGTGTGGCACCGCAGTTTCGGCACACGCGCGCACCGCACACACCAACTTATACGCACACACGCTGTTGACAGATTATGACAGCCTCTTGCTCGAATACTGCTCGAATGGTTGTTAGCGCGCTGAATGACTGAAATACCGCACTGATGCAACTTGAAATTCAATGCAAATTGTAACATAATGATAAAATGACCTTTTGTTACCAAAAAACGGGCAATAATCAGTGCAGAATGTGTTGCAAAATATCTAACTACCTTTTGCCTCATCACCCTGTAGGCAATTGTCAATTTCGTGTAATGTCAAAACAGCCCAAAGTTTGAATGTTTTGCTTGTGAAAATGTTGTCTGCTGTTCGTAAACAATCTGCGAATGTGAGAGGTCTCAAAAAATCCTTCCCGTGCTAGTCAGTTTTCGTAGCTGATAAGCCGATCACGCTTATCGGTGGTGCCCGCAGATCGCCTCCTTCGATGATCGTGTGCTTCGCAACAGCATGAAAAGGATGGCCCTCGAACCAACAGCAAAGGATTATCAGGATGCGCTGTCCAAGGGTGAGTGATACCAGAAAGCCTACGACTAATCGCTTTTTAAATGGCATGTTGCTTCTATTCCTTCCCGCAGTGACACTGGTGGAACGGAACCCGGCCCCGAATGGAACACCGATCGTCAGCATGTATCGGACCGGGGTGCGTGAGGCGAACGACATTGTGAGCCTTGCCAAAGAAATCCAATCCGCGGATGTGGCCGTTACGAACAATGCGTGTGCGAAGCTGGTGCTGATTGCCGAGCAGGTTCGCTTCCTGCAGCAGCAGGCCAAAAAGATTCTGGAGGAAACGCAAACCGCACAGGAGCTGCACCATGCGGCGTGCAATTTTCGCAAAATACCAGGCAAAGTTTACCACCTTTACCGCCGCGAATCTGGTCAAACGTACTTCAGCATGCTGTCGCCGGACGAGTGGGGATCGACGGGCGGCTGCCAACATCAGCACCTGGGCAGCTACAAACTGGAACACGACCAAACCTGGACACCGGTCGAGAAGGTAGAGGCGGTGCAGGAAAACGTTCGGTGGGCCCAGCGGATGCTTGACGCCGGAATGAGCGTCAAGCGGGACGATTTCGTTTCGATCGACAAGGTTGCAATGAACGGAGACAAGATGGAATCTTAGACCATGCGATTAGTGTTAAATTATTGTTACCTCGATTGGCGAATAAAACTGTGAGTTCCCGAATTGAGACACAAACTCGGCAACGTTGATTTCGTCAAACGTTTTACATTCGCTATATATTTGGATTATGGTTCCGATTGCATCTTAATGTATAAAAATATCTGCAGTGTAAAATAAATAATACACAATATAAAGTAAGATGTCCGAAAGTGAGTAAAAAACTCAACCATCGCCTGGACACGGTACTTTGTCCCGATGAAATCCCTTCCTTCAGATTGCTAGAGCGCTAGAGTAAGGCACCTTGCGGCCACAAGCTGGATGCTTCATCGTCAAACGGTCACTTTTTGCCAAAGTTTGCGTTCAGTGGTTTTCGTGCGGCCGGTTGCCGCTGGCGGGCCAGGAAACTCTGCCCGGGGCCACTGAGGAGCCGTGCGTCCACTGCTTCCCGGTGGCACGCCATACCGAGCCGGTAGAATGCGGTGGCAATCAGTTGCTCCTCTTGCTGGCCCATCGGGGGTCGCACAGTGACCGCAGGGGTTGTGGCCACCATTCCATCGGTGGCCGCTGGCCCACCTCCGCCGACAGAGTCATTCGCAAGATGTGCCTTGTCTAGCATCATTGCTTCTGTTTAAGGGATGACAAATGAAATGGTGAATAAAGAATTGCTCAATCGCTTCGGAACCGGAGTTTCACCCACCGTTGATTGCATGAGGATCGAGTGTTTTGATAACTTCCTTCGCTTTTTCGACACACTTCTTGTAGCGCATGTCGGCCGCATGAAGTTCCTGATCCTTCGCCACTAGAGCCGCCTCGAGATTGGCGATTTTCGTGTGCAGATTTCCGAGCTGCAGCTGTGTCTCGTCCATCTGAGAAGACCGTTGGTCGTTGATGTCCATCGTTGGTTTTAGGTGTAGCTCCATTTCGCTGTGTCGAAAGAAGACAAAATAATGTAGTTGCAAAACCGAAACAGGATTCGGCCACTTTCTACCTCTTTGAGCACGTCTCATCCGAGTGGTGTTGGCTGAGGAGTAGAATTTTCTGATTCGCCGTCTTTAGTTGCTCCCGGAGCTTCTCGTTGCGTTGATTCGCATCGTCCAACAATTGCTGTTGGTTTTGAAAACAAATTCATTGTTGAACACCGTAAGTAATAGGACGTTGATGAACTTACCGCCAGCGCCGTTTGACCACCCTGTCCTTCGCGCAGTGCCTTATTTTCACGTTCCAGCCGTTCGATCCGTCCGTGCAGATCGTTCGAGTGTAGTTCCTTCGACATAGCCGTCCCGCGGCCACTGGAACCATCCGTCCCATCGGCTCCGATCGCCTGGCCGCACTTTAGCTCATCGAACGCTTCCCTCAGCGAGTCCCGCTCACCGAGGAGGTGTTCTTTTTCACGCTGCAGCACTGCCAGCTCGCCCTGTAGCTGCTTGTACTCGAACTCGGCCCGGATCGTCTTGTCCAACTCGGTGTCCAGTTTGGCGTGCAAATCCTGTATCTCCTTCTTGTACAACTCGACCTGCCCCTTCAGACCGGCATATTTTTTCGCCTCTTCTTCGTACTGCAGATTTTGCTTCAGGTACTCGGCACTCCGTTCCTCCTGCAGCTTGATCTGCTTCCGCAGATCGTTGTAGTCCTCCAGCTTCTTCTTGTATGTCTGCAGCTGCGTTTCGCAGATCTTAAGCTTCTCGTTTGCCTCCTTCAGGATGTCAATTTCGTCCTTTAGCTGTGCGATTTCGGCCGTGGCACCGTGCAGTTCGTCGATTTTTTGGTGCAGCTCGGCGATCTCCTTTTCTTGGATCACCGATTTCATCTTCAGATCATCCCGAGCCGTTTCAGCCTGCAGCAACTCGTCCTTTAGGCCATCCACCAGCTTGCGCAGATCGTTGTAGCGCGAAGAACCAAGCTGAATTGGTCCGAGCGACGTACCATCGTCTCCGATCAGGTTCGGATTTTCGTAGCGCCCCACAATTCCCTGCAGGCGCGTAATCTCCTGCTGCAGGGCCGACTTTTCCTCGATCAGCACCAGCATTTTCTTGTTGGTTTCGTGGCACTTTTGTGCCAACGTGTCACGATCATCCTGAAGCGTAAGTGTGCTGGTGGTTGTGGGAACTAACGTGCTACCAGGGGTCGTTGTGGTGCTTCCGATTGTGTTGATAGAGTTCCGTGACGGTGAAGCACCCTGCCAGATGTACTCGATCTCCTGCAGTGCGGCCATAATGTTACGCTGCAGCGACTCCTCCAGATCCATGATCTGCGTGATGTACTTTTGCTTCTCGAGACAGTTGACCGCACAGCCCAGTATCAGTTGCAGCAATCGGCCCACCTCGTACGGATCGCCCTTTTCCGCCATTTTCAGCACATCCGGGCGCAGCTCCTCCGAAAGGTGCAGGCTCAGCTCGTCCTGATAGTATACGAAAACACCGTCGACTATCTTTCGCAGATTGCTCACCTTCAGCCGCCAGTTTGCCCCGACATCGGCCTTTATCTTTCCCAACCACCCGTCGGTAAACACTTCCGGTGCAATCTGATTGAGGGCCTGCGCGAGGGCCACACCATCGCACAGCTGCTGGACGGTTGCGTGCGGAGCGGTCAGATTCAGTACGCTTAGCCAGCGTATCAGTGATTCGTAGATTTCCATCTTATCGTTCTCCATCACCAGCGGAGGTTGGCCACCAGGCGGAGCGGTGAACGAGTACAGCAGCAGCAGCGAAGTGGCGTCAAACGAAAAACGGTCCTCGGGTCGAAGCTGGTCCGTATTTTTACGCAAATAATCGAAACAGGGTAAATGAACTCCCACGGACACGGGCACACGGGTTTGGCGACGATTTTGTTTACAACTCGACAGTCCCAGCAGTGACAGCACGGGAGAAAGTTCGACAATTCTCCCGAGCATTTTGACAGTTCGGGGACAGGATCCGTCAGCTTAATAATGGCCCGCAACAAAGTGGACTTTGGTTCTTGGTTTACTCTCTCCGACGGCAAAAGGAAATAATTAAAAAAATAAAATGTTTGTTTTACTGAACGGACTGAATGGTTGTAACAGCTCAACTCTTTAATTTCAGGCTTACTGCGATGTTTCCAAAGATTGCAAAAGCTGGCAGCCAAGTTATGAGCTCAGCTGATAATGACAGTTTTATGTTTAAACAAAATACGTAAACACTTCCAGATCGCCATCGGAATCGGCCAGTCCATGTAACGAACGCAATGCAGAACTTTTTGGCATCGGAAACCATCTGCCGATTGTGTCTCGACCAAGACTGCGTTTTGCAGCCTCTATTCGGCACTGAAACGGAAAACATCCCTGAAATAGTGACCTCATTGACGCAGCTTGCGGTAAGATTCTCCACCTGTGTTCGGCAATTTTTCTCACGTTTTGCGGACGGTCCTTTTTCAGATTTCTCACAACGATGGCCTACCGCAGCTAATCTGTGCCCGGTGTGTTGCCTTCACTCGGGAAATTATTGCTTTCCGGCAGAAGTGTATTGAATCGTGTCTGAGTTTACGACGATGGCTTCGCACTGGATGTGCCAAAGACGTGGGAAGCGAAGAGCTGAATTTAATTGAAGAATTCCGCGTTGAATTTATCGAATGTGATGAAAGCGTCGCGGGCGATTGCGAATGTGACACGGAAACGGTTCAAGCCGTTGTTCAAACAGAGCCTCCGGAGGAGGCAAGCGACCATCGCATCGAAGAGCTTTCAACGGAAGAAGGCAGTCGGGTCTTCACCGACAGTGGCCAGTGTCCGATTTGTGGAGAACATTTTTCCGGAGGAAAACGAATGGTTAATCATCACCTGAAATGCGATCATGCGCCGGACGATGGGCTGCCGAAGATTCGAAAGTGTTTCTTCTGCCCCAAAGCGTACTCGTCGTTCCAGCTGCTAAAGTATCACCTAAACTTTCATCCCCAAAGCCAGTGGGAGTGCCCGGAGTGTGCTAAGGTGTTCGCACTGAAGGACAAATTTATCGACCACTTGCGTATGCATGCGAACGATCGGTATTATGGGTGTGAAGTTTGTGGGAAAACATTTACGATGATGAAGTATCTATCCGTACACAGGCGGCAGCACAAGATGCAACAGCAACGGACGGTCTCCGAAACGCCGGTTAGTCCTTACAATAGATACAAGAACGCTAGAATGTAGGCAACTGAAACTGTTGATTTTTTGTAGCTACAAAACGATGACGTGGACGCAGAAGCAACCGGGACGCAGCCGTTGATCCCCAACTCGGAGGTAAGCACCGTGCCAAAGCGAGAGGTCAACCATAACGAGATACCAAAGAACCGACCCGCTTTTGTGGAGTGTGAGATTTGTGGCAAACGAATGAGATCCAATTCCCACCTTGTCAATCATCGCAAAACGCACCGAAAAGAAGCACCGGAATCAGCGGTCCAGCAAGCTGATGGCAGTCCGATCGACGCACCAAAGAAGCTGTACCTCTGCAATATTTGTGGCCGAAGCTGCGGATCGTCGAGCAACTTGACGTTACACCTGCGGCGTCACAGTGGACAAAGCGTCTGCCACTGTACGCACTGTGGAAAGGGTTTCCCGCGGCGGGCAGACATGACTATGCATATGCGCAAACACACGGGTATGTCTTCCAATTGGGTTAGCCTTCCTTGGCGCTTGGACGTTGCAATGATAATCGAATACTTATAGGCGAAAAACCATTCATTTGCGCAACCTGTGGTCGAGGATTTGCACGGCAGGACAAACTGGTCATCCACATCCGTACGCACACGGGCGAAAAACCTTACCATTGTTCGTGTGGACGCGCCTACGCGCAGGTAGTGGAAAGCATTCCGGTCTCGACCCTCGGCTCTGTTTGTAATTTTGTGTCCTTTTTCAATTTCAGCGAAATGATCTCAAGTCACATCAAAGACGTACCGTTTGTGGCCAAAACTTGCAGCTCTTGAACCTGGGGAACTCGAATCAAACGATCCGCATTGCAACTCCTCCTTCCACACCTCCGCCGGTACCGCTGGCGGACGAAATCTCGGAAGCGATGCTGCTCAAGGACAGCATGCCGCTGGCAACAACAAAAGTGGAAGGACCAGAATCGGGAACCAACTGGACGCACTGTATGATTGAAACGATCAATGAACCGTTTACGATGAGTGTCAAACCGGAACCATAATATACTAAAACGGCGTTTCTTGAATCACCTAAATGTATATTACTTTATTAGATCAATTCTGTCAGCTACCTCAATTCTGTTGCGTTTCTCATTTTCGCTATGGCGTTGTGGCATCACGGACCACTCTCCGGATGCCAACGCACTGGCGCGCGGCAGGACAGGACTACTCCACGTACAAGTACCATAAGGGACCTAGAGGGCATATAGCAGCGCGCCTGTTCTCTACTCTACTTCACCTTTCCTTTCCTGTGCAAGACGCTCCCGAAAACGTTTTAAAACAACAAACTGCTCCTAGAGGGTGGCAAAAATGAATTGGGTTACACCTTCATGGGGCTTCGAGTGTGAAGCGTTCGGTGTCCTAGGTGTGCCTCTATCACTGTGTCTAATCACGGTGCGTTAAAAGCCTCGTTGGCGCAGAAAGAATCCCACGGACTCCGATTGGCACCGCGGGAGCGAATGAAGTTGCCGACAGTGAGAGCGATCGGGAGCGGAACCCGCCATCGAGATCCTTCCGACCAACCGACCCAACCTATAGGCCTATACTGTATATTGCACATGCATCGAGGAGTATTTACACACAAACACCGGTCCGGTCCGGTTTACCACGGTCGCCACGTTTGCGATTGCATCTGGCAACCCGTCATGCTGTCGGGTGCGCTGGCGCCGCCACCACCTCCACCGTTGTTGCACCGTTCACTGCCGCCACTGCTGCTGGCCGGTGATGCTCGGTGATCTTCCGTCGATGCTGGGCTCACGCTCCGCCGATCGCCTCCCTCTTCGAACGGAACCGCTGCCGCTTCCTGGCTAACCTCAACCATCGGGCTGTCGCCATCGCCATCGGGTGATTCCTTCTTGACCTGCGAACCACTCCCGGCGGACGATGGACGCGCCGGGTGCTCCACTACCACGGGTTCCGGCTCGGGAGATGGGGATTGGGGAGTCGGTTCAGCCTTGACCGGGGATGTCGGCGCCGCCGTCGTCGTTTCATGGACCGGAGAACCAGCCGATCCTCCGGCGCCCCCATGATGGTGCAGAGGATGATGGTTGTGTTGCTGGTGCTCCGGATGCATGTGCTGATGATGATGATGGTGATGATGGTGAGGCTGATGTTGGTGGTGTTGGTGGTGGGGATCGTCAATCTCCATCTTTGTGACCTGGGTCACCGGTACCGGCGGCGGTACGCCAGTTGCCGGCAGTGGCGGCACCACAACACCGCCACCGGGCGGTTCAACCTTCACCGAGCCCATCGATTTGGCCATCAGTGCCCGGACGTCGCTCAGGCTCAGCTTGCTGATGGAGTCCGGAATGCCGAGCGACTTCTTGTACAGCTCCCAGTAGCTCTCGTCCACGTTCTCCGGAAGTGCGTGCAGTCCGCCGAGCATCTCCGAGACGGTCATTTTCTCGTGCGCCAGAACGGCCGCCTGGCGTCGGTTCTGTTCGATCAGTGTCTCGAAGTCGGTTGTGGAGAGGGCAGCGGCGGCTGCCGCTGCTGCCGCTGCTGCCGCTGCTGCAGCTGCGGCCGCTGCCGACGTCGATGCCGCGGGATGGTCCACCAGCGGCTGGGAGCCGGCACCGAGCCCGAGAGCATTCGCCAGCTGGATGTAGTGGTCGGGCAGCAGGAGTGCCACCTGGCCGGCCGGAGGATAGGCTGCCGAGGGTGGCATCGGCATGCCGTGCTCCGAGTGCTGCAATGGCAAAATGGCGTTCGATTAGCACCAGCGGCTTTGCTGAAGCCCAAGCCGGGTTGCACCTACATTGGACACATCCTTGTCCGACTCCATGATGCCACTGGCCGACGGTGTGGGGGACGAAACGGCCGACGAAGTCGTGGAGTACCCGTTGGCCAGCAGAGCGGCCGCCGTGGCCGATTCGTGCTTGATGGCCGCCGGGTCGAGCCGACAGTTTTTGAGGTTAGCCATCTCCATCAGCTTCGGGTGTTGCTGGTGGCCCCCCAGAAGCATCTTGTTGAGCGTCACGGTGCCGTGACCGCCCGCGACTACACCGCCCCCGGAAGTCGTGGCAATCTCACTGCCCAGTATCATCTCCTCCAGGTTCGTGCCCGGAGTGTGGTGCCCTCCGATGGTGGCCTTGTGCGTCTTGTGGCCGCCACCCGTGGCCCCTCGGTTGTTGTTCTCGTCCTGGTGCAGCTGTAAGTGGGGAAGGGACGCACGTGAAACAGACAATCCCACGACCGGAGTCCACGTCTCACGTCTCGGACCTACCAGTGGAGCAGGCTTCGGGGTCAGCATCCCCAGGTCGGTCGGAGAGCCCCGGTACGCGAACGGTGATCGGCCGATCTCTCGGTTCGTTTTGCTGTAATCGAGCGGATTCCCGTCCTGACCGCCGACCCCGGCGTACTCCATCATTTCTTTGGCTTTCTTGAGACCCGTAATGGCCGTCGCGTCATACAGCGCGACCGTCGCTCCGTCCACCAGCTTCCCGTTGGCATCCAACGGAACGCCTGCGCAGACCGCCACCGATGCACCGTTGCCGATCGGTCCACCGGCACCCGTTTTGGGGCATATTTCCGTGTCGATCTCGGCGATACAGTTGTCCAGGTGGCGCAGCAACCGTGCCTTCGACCCGGCATCGGTCAGTGTCGGAACGCTCGGAAGGGGCGGTGGCTCCGGGGTGGCTAAATAGCGGGCCACCTCCCGGGCACAGTCGGTGTAGCCGGCCCGGTACTTGTCGATCCCGGGGTTGTCCAGATTGCGGTGCCGCTGGAAGTGGCGTACGGTCAGCTCGAGAATGTCCGCCTTCTCCAGCTTCGAGTGCTTCGTCTGGCCGTCGCCCGTTTTGCTCTTGACCGTCGACTCCAGGATGAGGGCCTTCAGGATGGCCAGGCTCTGGTTGATGCGTGCCCGCCGTCGCTTCTCCATCAGGGGCTTGTTGGTGCGCTTCAGTGGATCGTGGGCCGTAATCAGACCTGTCGCTGTCGCTCCTGCCGTCTGGCTCGCTAGGTGGCTGTCCAACTTGGACGAAATCGCTGTAGCACTTAACTCTGCGAATCGGGCGGAAGAAGCGAGAGAAAATGCTCATTAGAACCGTCCCACGGCGGGGGGCTCCGTTCTTCGAACTTACCACTGCCGTGTTTATGATTCTTGTAGTCCTTGTCCTTCTTTGCAGTCATTTTATGGTCGCTCGTAATGGCTTCGAAATAAAAAGTCTAATAACGCGGCCAGCGGAAGCCAGCGTGCCGGAGCTGCGGGCCGGCGTCACTTGATCGGCATCCCGACCGATGATGGCTGATCCGCCGCTCCAGGATGCTGCTTATGGGTTGAACCGCGAACCGATTGGTTGAAGGGCTGCAGCCAGATTCGGAGTCCATTCGGGAGAGGAGCAGACGAGAAAACGAAAAAGACGAGTTCTGTTAGTTCATTTAAGTTTAGAGCACTGATTGAAAAAAAAAAGAGATTGAAAGGATCGCTGCGAGAGTCTGTCAAGAAAAGGAATATTTCATGGAAATTTTGCGAATAAACTTCTCAAAAATACTTTCGGTCCCGCCGAAGAATTATCGACTATTTAGTGAGTGACGTTTCCATTATGTTCAATTTTTTATTAAACCAAAACGGCAACAGTTCGCTGTGCACTTCGATCGGCGTACGATGGGCAGCTAGGCGTCTCCACCGTTCGTTAGGTAATTCCGCTCCTTTTAAAGACCAGTCGAATGAACGCTTTAAAGTCGAATCGAGTGTGCCTTGCGGGCGAAAGAGGCGTAATCGCCTCTATTTTTCAGTTCATTTCCTCTCAACATACTCACATTGGCCAGTGGCCATAGGCTGCAGGGAAGTTTTCACAACTATTCACCCAGCACGGACCGTCAGCCACGCCACGCACGCTGCAGCTTATCCGCGAGATTAGATAATTATTATTCGTTGCGCAAACAGCAATCCCTATCCCGAAGCCGGTACGCACAGGCCGTGCCGGGCAGCCGGATGAAGCTAAATTTTAATCGCGTAATTGAGCACTTATTCGCTCTACCCCAGCGCAACGTTCTCCAGTGCGAGCTCCAGAG
>NC_071286.1:79853689-79880062 GCF_943735745.2 Anopheles bellator | reverse complement strand
GGGGGGAGATATTTTATTACTTCCCCACACCTACCCCGGTGCTCCCTCTGGAAGCTAACGATGCTTGGCGGAACGGCACGCCGCCGTCGCGCGGTGCCAGGATTCATCATTAATTTGCCAACGAAAGCGGTTGGGTGGTTGGGTGCCGTGATGACGCTAAACAATTGACCCCCCCCCCCTCGGGCCCGACCCCCACGTGGAGATAGAATCTGATTTTTTGTCCACCTCTTTTTTTGTTTTAAATTTTGTTTATGTGTGTTTTTTACGCTAACGACCGCCAAAAGGGGACCATCCTTTTTATTGAGCACCCGGTGAAATTTCTACAATTAATTTAACCTCTGCTAAGGAGCGCAAGGATCGCTGCCTGCTTGGGTTGGTCTGCCAGTAACCGTTTCGTCGTTCATCGGGCGCTTTACCAGATTCTCTTGGGACTCGGTGTTTGGGGACATTTTGTATGCGACTCAGTCTAGTCTACATTTTCTCTGTTTAAAATTCGATTTTTTATTTGTTTTCATGTAAACTATGTTAAGTTCGTTGCCTTCCAAGGGTTTCTATTCCATTTGCTGTAGGTCGCTGTGATAGGTGTAAGCTACAACTGCGGCCAAAACAAACGAGAGCCAGTTGTCTTTAATTATCGGTGTTTGGTGCTTTACGAATTCTTTCCAACCGCCCAACAATCAAAGAACACTATTTGTCAATACTATCAACAAAACATAAAGAACAAAATCAATAAACGAGGAATACTATTTGAGTGTTGGGCGTCGTTTGCGAGATTCTGAACGTCAAAAAAGAACAGATTTGTAGAGAAACAATTCTTGGTTCAACTTTTTCGTGATGATTTTGCATCACATTTTCGTGATCATTTCTTCATTCGAACCACAGCGTCTCGGTGTCACCGAATTCGATTGTCTTAGCACTTTAGAAAAATAAATAAATAATTAGAAGCAGAAAATAGATTTTAAGTCATCCATAATAGGGTGAATTAAGGAACGCCAACAGAACCAACTTAATTATTATCTAAAATTCCAAAATTTGTATAAAAAATTGTCACGCAAACGCGAATGCTAAAGGTTCTTTGACGCGTCTGTATGTTAAATAAGCTCTGTTTCATTTTACTTTCGCAGTTCAACCGGACGTCAGAGTTCGTCTAAGGACAGCTCTGTGATTCTAATACTTTATCGCTGTTCCACTTCGTTCCAGTGTTTTAAAGATTTTAAATCGAAACACTTGCTATGTCGCTTGATTTATATAAGCTTCGGGAGGTAACCACCGTACTCAACTATTAGGGCTTTATTACAATACCATCCGAAGCAGCAAATAGGATGAGTTAAAAGCAATATAGATGTCAGATCCCACAAATATTTAATTATCTCGTCTACCTAATAAAACGACTGTAATTGTTTCAAATCCAGTCGACATTGAGTTCTTCACACACTGCAAACCATTCGGGAAACCTGCGAGGGACGTCCTTTCCGTGGTCCGCTCCAGTGCCCGAGCACCTCATTTGTTTCGCATTAACCCGCATTAAAGTCCCAAATTCGAGATCATCCCTCAATTGAGGATAATTAAGACGTTCCCGTCGCACAGACCGGCTCGTAATGTCACCAATGCCATCAACCATCGCCACAGACTCGCCGAATCCCGGAATGTCCTTAAATCACGGCTGCGGTGCCGGCATCGTCGTCATCGTCGTCGTCCTGTCCTCCGTGACGCGTCACCGCAAAGCAGATTTCCCGAGTCACTTGCAGTCGGCCAGCAGGAGCAAAACGAAAAAAAGGAAACGAAGCAGCGCCACCGTCACGAGCCGTCGTCATCGTATCGTGTCCCGGCACCGGAAGTGCAGCACGGACGGATCCTGCCCGGACCGGGCGTTCTTGGCGCTCCTTCCACGGGGCAATGCTTTAACCTTTCACCCTTTCCACCCACCCCGGGGCCCCAGGTGGGTGAAGTGTGTTCCGTCCCACCGCCACCCGGGGACCCCCCGTCACATCGCCGCACTCGAAAGCCGGAAGTCATTCCGGCGGCGCAAAGCGGCTTCAAATCCGCTCCGAGTGGCAGGTGGCTCTTGACGCGCTTCGACACCGACCGCTGGCCGGGCGGCCCAACGTGGCGTTATTATTATTTTTCCACCACCCCCTCCGGGCGGCCGCCGGGGTGGTGGGTGGGTCCAACTTTCGCGCGACGCACTCGACGCAGGCTTTGGTGCCCGCGCGCGTTGTCGTCGTCGTCGTCGTGAAGTGGTCGTAGGCCAACACCCTCCCACACCACCCACAAACCCACCCACCCACCCTCGGGCTGGTGAAGCCCCGCGAACGGAACATTCGGCGCTCGGGTGCTGAGGCGGCAGAGGCGAAACATAAACCACCATCAAGTGCGCCTCGAGCTACACCCCCATCCCCACACACCCGGCCGTCTGCCCGTCCGCCCACCTACTTGTCGGGAAAGCACTCGAGAGGGAGTTTTTTTGGGGCGCCGGCCACACGCGGCGCTGGGCGTCGTCGTCGCTCTGTTGCTGCTGCTGCTACTGCCACTTATCTGAATCATCACCTTGCCACCCGACTCTTCCTCCCACGGCACCGAGAGTGGGTGGGGGTTACGCTTCCACGCGGTTTTCCCGACCCTGCGACCCGTCATCATTCCACCCCCACGCCCAAAGCCCCAAAAGCGAAGCCCGTGACCGACGGAGGCGGTGGGTGTCGAGTGTTGATCATCGGAGCTGGGGCGGAGAAGCAGGGCACGTGGTGGCGCGGCAGGGAAGGATAATGGCGGTCTGAGGAACTGGGGGCGGAAGTCGGTGGGGGGGCGAAGGGGAGTAATTCGGTGGCAGCCGGTGGAGGGGGCCACGTTCAACCGCACGGCGACTAGCGAACGGTCCTCGCCGCCCCTTCAACGCCACCCGCTCCCGAGCTCTGCGTCCTGGAAAATTCATCGTCGACGCCGGAACCCGTGGGTGGGTGGGTGGTGTGGGCGGTTGAGGTCGGGTCGGGAGGGTTGAGTCAAACATCGAGCGCGCGCGTTATTCACCCTCGTTAAATTCAGCATCGTGCTGGGCGGTGGCGGTGGGTGGTCTCACCCGCCGCCGCCGCCGCCGTCGCCGCCGCCGTCGCCGCCGTCGCCGGGGCCTTCCGGGCACATTCCTCGGTAATCGTTTTCCTGGTGTGCACGCGCCCGTCACACATACACACAGCGAGCGGCACCCTCTGGGCTGGGACTCGGTCCGTCGGTCGGTCGGTCCTTCTCATCGTCGTCGCCGACGGTGAGTGGCGTTACCGCAAGGATCCCCGTCCCATTCCCGTCACTCGACCCGGTCCCGGGAAGCCGGAAATTTTATGCGCCCGTGAGGAGGGGGCCAGGGAGCAGGCGGACGCAGACGCCAGCCCGAGCCCGACAGAAGAGCGGAGCAAACAACCGCACACAGGAAACGCGCAATGGCAACGGAAGCCAGCGAAGCACCAGCTGCTCGGGGCTGGGCCGGGCTGGGTCGGGCCGGGCTTGGCGTGTGCCAACCGAGAAGCACAACAGGACGACGGGCCTTCGGGGCGCAACAGTGGTGGCCGCGTTTGGAGCATTACTGAGGGAATTAATTTGATTAAACTTTGCGGGGCGAGCGTCGAGGGAACGAAAGACTTAAAATGGGGCAGCCGAAAAGATTTGTCGAAATGTTGTTTCGAAGACAAAATTTTCGTCTTCCATTTCTAGAAATGTTTTAACTAAGAACCCTGTCACTATATAATTTAATAAGATGAGAAAAGGTTCGAAATGAAATGTTATTTTTATTGAAATCTCAGATGAAGGTAATAATTCAGTACTATATCAATAGGCATAAGTGGATAGTTGGATCTTTATCTATAATAAAATTGTTTGAAATAAAGGAGACATGAATGAAGTGACATAAAATAGAGTGAATGAACCAATTTCTTCTATTTTCGACAGTATTTTTTAAATTACTTAAGCCACTTTGTTTAATTTAGTAATAGTGAATTGTTAATGAAATAAACGATGGTTGTTTAAGTTTAATTTGTATGTTCCCCGTTGAAGCAATTTATTGTAATTAGGTGTAAATAGCCTCCATTTCAATGATAATAAATAATTTATTTACAAACTATTAATGCTAATAGATTAGGTCAAACTCTGCAAACATCATCCTAAGTTGGTCAACGCTTATCTTCATCATAAAGCTCCCAAAGGAAAGGATTGATCTTTTGATCCAATATTTGGTTGTTCTGGTTCTTCTTCCATTATCTGCCTTAACCAAAACCACGTTTTGCAATGGCAATGCTTTCAAAATTAGGATTCTCAATGATATGGCAGGGGACAGAAAAAGAGAAAAGAAGTCCAACCCTTGAAGTAGCTACAACAAAAAATACCCCAAAATTCGACTTGTACATATCGAATCGAAGGAGGCTCCAATGTCGAACTCTGAAATCGAAGCAACCCAAGCAAACTAAATGACATTTCAACACGAAGACTATTTAACGTTATCGTTGTGTCGTTAATGAAGTTCCCAAATAGTCCCAAACAGGACACTTCTTCCTGCGGAGGCCGAGTGTGTCGCACAAATTGTGTCAACCACTGTGACCCAAACGCCCGTTGTCGCGTCGCCTTGGCGTGTGCTCCATGAGAGAGATACGGCCATCGGTCCCGACGACGACAGGCGGCGATCGCAGGGCGAGCCGGAAACCAACCCACCCCGGTCCCGACCCCAACCACCCGAGCCGAAGCGCACATCAAATTTTCCTCCCAATACCCCGTGGCCCGACCCGACTCACCCCACCGTCACCGGAACCGGCGTCAAGCCGCGCGTCGTGCGTGTCGTGCCGTGTCGAGCCGGCCAGGCGGGCCCAAAGTGGCGTGTGCCGCGGACGGTTGGGCCGCGCGGGGGGTAGAATGGTGGTGGCGCCAGTCGAGTACGCCAGGCTTCAACCTCGACCCCCCCCCCCCCCCCCCCCCCCGGCCCACCGGAAACCCACCGCGAACGGACGGAAACAGCCGTCCGTCTCTCTCGAGGGTTCGGTGGATGGTCGGCCCTTTGGCGCGCGTGATCGAGTGGGGGAGAGGGGTATTCAGGAGGTGGGAGTGACGGTAAATAGGCGGCTGGTGTTTGGTGGCCACCCCACCCCAGCACCCCATGGCCAAGGGGTTGGTGTCTTCAGCCACCTGCGGTGGATTACTGGCGCGTGAAGTGGCATCGAATCGAGTCGCAATCGCATCGGATTCCGTCCGTCACCACCCAGGGCCGCGGCCGGACCCAAACCGCCCACCCAGCGGCACTGATTGAGGTCCTGACGCCGCCCACCTCCAGGGCTTCCGGGGCGCTCGGCATGCGCGCCCATATTTCATCTACCGTGCAGTGGACGGGAAACCCGTTGGACAGGGCGGGTGCGTGGCACGGGGACGGTTGTCAGCGCGCGGTTCGGTCGGCGCCGCTTCGAATATCCTTTCTTTTTTTCAGTCCGACCCACCCCAAAAGCGTGGGTCGGCGTGGGATGACAAACGGTCGAACCACACGCGGCTGAAAAAAAAAATTCGGTCCGACGTCCGGAAATTAGCCCAACCGCTGCGAAGAAGAAGAAGAAGGCGAAAAACACTGGCGCAGGAGGCACTGTGGTCAAGCGAACGGAAGGCACGCTCAATATTGGCCACGCACAACCGTGACCGCAGGCGGTGACCGCACTCGTAATCACAAAAACCCAGCCACCCGACCACACAAATCTTCGAAGGAGCCGAAGACGAAGCGGGCGACGAGCTTCCCAAACGGCCACATTGGCCGCCCACAGAGTGGGCCAAGGGATTGGACCACAGAGGCACCGAACGTGGCCAGGGCGAGAAGAAAAGAACACGAGAAATGCCTTAAAAATGAATCCAATCGTTGGGCACAGTGGGACACGAGGGTGGCTAATGGTGGCCAAAAATCTTTGTTCCCAATTGACAGTTCTTTCGTTCAAACTATAGCCTTGAGTTTTATTTAGACCTAAAATTACTAATCTAGGAAATGTAGTGAACACTCAAACGTTCGACATCCTGCCGTAGTGAATTGGCGTGAAAATGTTACATTTTATGCTGTGGACTGCATTGTCGTTCTTTACTCTCCAGAGTCGAGAGGCTAAAGACTCTTTTATAAAAAGCTGTAAAAAGCTCATTGCAGGTACAACACTGCATTGGTTGCAGTTTATTATATTTTAAGAGAAGGTCAAGTACCTCGGACTGATGGCTAGCGTTGCCCGGTCCATTAATTTATTGGGATCTTCCTCCTTGAGTATGGCCCATTTTTCCGTCCCATTTTTGGTAGCAAACAGTTTCATAAGCAAGAGTCGAAGAAGCAGAAAAAATCGAAATTCGGGCTCGGGCTCGGCATAAAGCCCACTTTTGACCATCTTCGTTTCCCACTGTGCGCTGCTCGCCTCGCAAACGAGGCGCGCCGGTGGTCGGTCCTTTTTCCTGTTTTTTTTTGTGTTTGCCACGCTTTGTGGGAGTTGGGCCCGGGTGTCGAGAAGAGAAATTGTTTCCGCGCCCCACGCCCCATTCCCAACGTTCGCCCCCAAGACGCGAAGGACGACCGAGCCACGGACGGAAGGACGGAGCAACCATCGTCGGTGGCTAAATAAGTGATGAAACTGTGTCTGTGTGCGTGCGTATGTGTGTCACCTTCCTTTGGCTGCGTGTCATGACCGGAAGGGCGGCCCCGCGCGGGGGGGAATGGGGGCGTCGCCCCGGCTGTCGTTATCACCCTCACCCCCGAAGGAGCAACTAAACCCGGGGCCGCTGCCTAACCTTCGGGGCGTGAACGCTTCGCGGGATGGGGGGGAGGACTGGAGGTTCGTGTGGAGTGGGCAAAAAGGATCAGCGTCGTCGGTGGCGACGACGGCAATCGACGTCGGCTCCGTGGGGCGGCCCAGGGCGATATCGAGAGAATCGAACCATCGAACGGAGGGGTAGGGGGGGTGGGGAAAAGGGCGGGGCTATATTGCTACCTCCGAGCCACCATCAGGCCAACACCTCCCAAACCCCCCACCCCACCGTCGCCGCCGCTGCCTGCTATGTCTGGCGATGAATTACGGGCTGGCGTGTGTCCTGACAGTTGACAAGTGCAAATGCCCCTCGGTGCTGGGGCGCAGGTGGTAGGCGAGGAAAAATGTGCGGCCAGCGGTGGCGGGGGGGCACCGGGTGTGGCCCGAGACGGATGCCGTCGACTTTCCGCCTTCGGCACACAGGCACCAGCACCAGCAACAACAACAACAGCAGCAGCAGGAGCAACGAGAAAGTTTCGGAAAAGGACGCCTTCCGTCGTCGCCGTGGGAAGACCAGACAACGAGGGCCCCGCGGAGGGAAGGAAGGACGTAAATTAAATAGGGATGGCAGAGATGGGAGCGAAGGAAGGAAAAAAAGCAAAACACATGCACACACAGAACTCGGAGCTGTGGGTGTCGGTGGGCGAGAGAAAGAAAACTCGGGAAAACAAAACCCGTAGCCCGGCCACAGGAGGAGCCCAGGTACCGCCGGCACACTAGACACCGGGCCCGTGTGTATGTGTGCCGTTGCCTCTGTATGTGTGCGAAATCAAATTCCGGACGTTCTCGGTCCATTCGACCGTTTGCTCCTTCGCTTCGTTCGCCGCCGTCCCGGGCGTGCCTTCGAACGCAGGCTTGGTGGTGGGTGGCACAACCCACCCACCACGGGGTGGGTCGGAATTATTGATGACACGGACACGGAACGGGACCGTCGGCGGGGGCGGGCGGGACCCGGTTGCGGGTGTAGCTTCTAATTAAATTAGAACGAAACGGAAACGAAGAAGGAGCGAATCGCCCTCCCCTCACCCCTACCCAGCAGGCTTCTTTTTCCCTTGCCCCCGGTAGCCCACCTCGGCGCGTGACAGCCGGAAAAACTGGCCCCGTGGGAGCTCGGCGAAGTCGTCGTCGTCGACCGTCGACCGGAGACCGCTCTTTTTTCTTTCTCATCTGGAAATAAAGTTCTGGGGTTTCCTTCTTCGTCCTTTTCGTCTTCCGCTTGTTTGCGTATTATGGAAACCGCGTCTCCCGTCTCTGCGTTGGCCTTTGTTTTGGCTGGGTCGCGCCTTCACCGCCGGTCGAAGGGCGAAGGCGGCATTACGAAATCACGACGCCGCGGGCGCGGTTTCCGGTGCTTCCGCTTCCGCGCGGCCGCGCTCGACGTTATAAATGATGCTTAGCACCCGACGCCCGCGAGCCGAACAAAGCGGTCCCGGGCGCCCTCGAGCGAGGTCTGCAGCAACCGGACAGCGGCGCACGCGGGAAGTGATGTAATGGAAAGGACCACTTCCGGTGCTGTGCTGCTCCGGTGTGGACGTCCTCCCGTGGTTTATTACTTCATCTGCAGACTCCACAAACCTATAATCAAAAATTACGTTCACTGGACGCGAGTCAGTGTTGTTGGGGCCAACGAAAGAAGAGAGTCAGGAGTCAGCGACAAAAAAAAATGCAAGGTCCCTCCAAGGAATGGTGAAATAATTATGGCGATTAAATGGCGCTCCCCGAATTGTGGTCGCAGCCCCCGACGTAAACTCCGCTTCCCGGCTGGAGGGGGCAGAGGGATGTCTGGCGCGCGCGCTGGTGGCGCATTACCACGAAGGAGTTCCGATTGCTGGAGTTCCGGTCCCGTTTGGAGGATGAGCGTCTTCTGTGCGAACCTGTTCGAAGTGTTTCTTGCGAATTAACGCCTGAAGTTTACGGCCGTCTTTACGGAATGACACTTGCCGGAGCTATGCCTAGGGAGTCCATTGAATTGACCGTTTGTAGGAAAAGAAGAAAAATAAAGGGCCCAAAAATGTAATCGGTGGTCGCTTTCTAGTTCGATTCCAATTATACGATTCAATTATGTATACTTTGTCCGCATCGATTGCAGGTATAGTGGTCAGTCTAGAAAAAAGGACTCAGTCTTGCATTGTCAACTGCAACTACAATTGAGACCAAAAAGAAATGTTTGGTTTCTAAGCTACACCCAAAAAAAACCCTGAGTTCCATACACTTGTAGGTCCGATCCATCATTTCTTATTTAAACGTAGCGGGTATTTTTACATAGAGGCTCATACAAAACGTGAACAAAAACATAAGGTATTTGTTCTTGAATTGAATTTTGTTCACACTTAAATCCAAAAATTCGGATTTCTTGTACTTCAATTGATGAAGCTAATCGAGTAATTCGACTGCCTGATCAGCCTTTTGCAGCCTCCGTCAGTGGGCAGCGTAACGGTTCTTTTCACCCATTTATCCAATTTCATATTTCAGACCCCTTTAGTCCCGGGTCCCCAGAGACCGGAATTGCATTATTTGTCACTTCGGGACATTCGGGCCTAGTTTTCACCCTTTCTTCTATTGCGAATGCTGTTCACCCTTTTCGAAACCAGGCTGCAGGTCAAAAGTGCTAGGAAGCATTGGTGTCGGACCGGGACAGCTGGATTTGCGGGATGCGAAAGGATGCGTTCCCAAGGTTCCGATTCTACTGCTTCGAACGTAGCCTTTTTATTGAATATCGCCAACACTATTGCTGAATGAGAAGTTTGGAGACTTTCCAACCGCGTGACCGCCGTCCTGTAAGGCATTCATTTGATTCCGCATCCCGAAAGCATACGTTTCACCATCTGCCTTAGCTAGGGGTTGGGAATAGGGGTTGGACATTTTTGTGGCTCACATTCTACCCTTCTACTTGTAATACTTTAATTAGAGATCCAATTAGCACCCCCGGGTATCTGTCGGTCCAATTCGAATTTTCCACTCCCGGAACCCGCTACACAAAGCAATTTCGATTTTATCACCTAAACCTTGTATTTGCCTTTCCACGGCCTTTGAAGCCGAACCGGCTAGAGTTTTCCGATTGGCCCACCAACACATATCGTTAACCATTGGCCACTGCTTAAAGTGCAAAAATTGCCACGAAGATAAATTAGAAAGAGAGAGAGAGAAAGAGAGGGTAACTCTTTAAGGTCCGTTGGTGCCGGCCGGAAACGATAATTAATCGATTTGAAATTCCATTTTTCCCCGGGCCCCGGTCGGGCGCAGACTTCCACGAAAAAGCTAATTATCCTTCGGCCCCCGGGATGGCACACGTCCGTCAGGGCGTCGGGCTGGCCGCACGTGTAGATGAAAGAATTAAACAAAACCGGTGCCCCCGTCCCGGGCGTCGGGAAATTGGTGGAAAACTTTATCACGGCGCGCACACACGTGGCCCCCGGGGGAGGGAGGGAGGGAACGCAAAAGAGACATCATAACCAAAATAGAAAAACGAAAAACGAAGAGGAAAACCCTGATGTCATCCTTCCGCCGTACACGTGGCGCCGTGGCAGGAATGGCAGGCGAACAAAAAAAAACCACAACGGCGAGGACGACGACGACAGCGAGGACGACGACGACAGCGAGGACGACGAGGACGATGATGAACCCTCGCGAAAGGCATCGCCACCAGGCATTTCCCGGCCGGCGGTGACCGGAAAATAGGCCCAATCAGCGGGCGCACACGTTGGCGACACGACATCACCGCGGGCCACACAGAGCCGGGCACATGTCCTGTGGCAGGGCCCGCAGGTCGCCCGCCAGCAACGATGGATTGATGAGCCCTCGGTGGGTGGGACGGAAGATAAATGAATTCACCCACCCAGAAGCGCGAGCGCGCCCACGCCACGCCACGCCAGGCCGGGCGGGTTCGAGTTTCCGTTTGGCCGTTTGCGAACATATTTTGCGGTCGCCCGATGACAGTGCGTGACGAATTTTGATCAACGCTAGGGGTTACGCGCAATTCACTTACGCCAGAAGAAGAATTTCGGTTTCGGTCTTTAAATCACTCGTTAGAGAGAGAGAAAGAGAGAGAGAGAGAGTTCTCGAAGGGAAGAACTTTGCGAGTTTGGAATTCTTTGTAAAATAGAATGAAATTCCATAGCCATATCCCAAATCCTCTCCAATCATCCTAACCAAGAGCGTAAACTGTTAAACTTCCTCAGAAGAACCGGATTATAGACCCAAATCTTTATACTTAGACAGATAAACTACAACCAGCAACAACTTCAAGAACCGAACAGCCAACTAAGAGACGAATGAAGCCGATCAAAGTCTCTATCATAATATAACAACAGGATTACCACTACCAACTATTTTGCTCCTGCCCGATGTTTGAGGTGACGTCCCAACCAGGAACTCAGAATTGATGGGCGAGATCGTTCCTCACCGGACATAATGATCCGTTTTTAGCTCTCTGACAATTTCCCGTAATTTCTTGACTTTAATATGTCCCTTGATCAGTGTCGTGATTGTTTTGCTCCCACGGCTTCTTAGTAAATGCCCATATTATCATTAAAGATAATCAAAATATATCATGGTCTTCTCACATCAGGTACTTGGGGCTACTACTGGACAATAAACTTAACTACCGTCCACACTTGGAAATGTTACATAAAAAACTAGACATACTCTTCAAACTGCTATACCCATTATTCAACAGAAAATCAAAACTAAACTTTTCAAATAAACTCCTAATATATAAAACAATTTTCCTCCCTCTCTTAACCTATGCCTCTTCTCTGTGGTCGCATTGCTCCAAAACTATCATCCAATCAACACAAATCAAACTGAATAAAATTCTCAAAGTGATCCTCAATTTACACTGAAGAACACCAACAAATCTCGTCCTAAGTCTCGCTGGCACGCAAAGACTATCGTTCGAAATTAACCAACTAAAAGAAGACCTAATCTACCTAATCATTACGTGACATAACATGTAATTTAAATACATTTTAATCGAAATATTTTCATATCAATCATTTTGATACCTTAGAATTATTAAATAGCTGCAATCCCAATGTGGAATATCTGTGTACCCTTATGTAACCAAACATTTATGTATAAATAAAGATCAGGTTAAAAAAAATCTTCTGCGTTGCGATCCGTCAGTTGTGACTAGTTTTATTTCTAAGACATAATTTAAGTTATGTATTGTCGATTAGGGTTAGTTATCTGTTGAGAGTTTTGCATGCACAAAAAAAAAATAAATTTGGAATATCTCATCAACGTGGCCTCGAAAAGTGCCTCCTATTCAGAGTTCCACAACTTTGAAGTTGTCAGCAAATGCCCACCCTTCCCACGGGTGACGTTGGTCCAACTTTGACAGTTCCGAAACGCGAAACAATTGGCAAGCAACGGAGACTCCTAGGAAGACTCTACAAGATGATCATATCCGCGGACCGCGGCACACGCCATTACGCTAGCCCTGTCAAGGACTGTAGCGTCGCCGCTTCGCCACCAGACGGACGCCACCGAAAGCTGAGGGGGGACGAGATGGCGCATTCCGAGGAGCGCGCGCCCCAAACGAGCTGCCAACTCGATAACATCGCTGTGCGAGGTCTTGCCGACCGATGGCCCCTCTCGACCAGCATTCCTCCAAAAAGGGGTGCCACTGCCGACTAATCAGACCCATCTTAGCAGCGCAGGAGCAGAACTCGGCGGTGACAAATAGTCGAGTCATGAACTTGTAAATTTTATTCCCCAACCCGCGCCCCGCGCCGCGAAATGGAGCTCCGCTGGAATTGGGGGGGCCCCAAAAGCCAAAAAGGACGACGATGGGGACTAATCAGGACTCGCGCGGGGCACGCGCGCGCTTTCGCGTGACGTCCGGAAGTGGGCGCGTGCGTGCGTGCGTATGTGTGTTGGCTGGGTGGGTTGGGAACGAATTAACACGCAAATGGACGCGGCCCTTTGGCCCTTTCATTCCACCCACCCGGACCACCCACCCACCCGTCCACCAGGGGGATGATCCGGTTTGTGGCCGGATGACTGATTGCTTTAAGTGCACCCGCTTGCCACCCACCGGCCCTACGCTCCCTACCGCGAATCGGACATCCCCCGCACCGGACCAGATTACCTGTGTGTGTGTGTGGGAGGGGGAGTGGGTGGAAGGCTTAAATGCTGAAAGAGGGTGGCGATGTCCGTTCGTCCGGCGCATGATGGACACGGTTCGTCGCCTCGGTCTGTCCTCTCGATGGCCAATCAGCCCCAACCCACACTGCCAACCTCCTAATGGAGGCCCCGACCAGGACCAGCGAATCCTTACGCCGAGCGGCACGCGTGGGTTTTACGTTTTCCACCGCCATCCGACCGGGATCCGGTTGCGAGGGGCCCTGCGGCGGGCTGGCGGCGGGTCTGTTCGGTAGAGGCGTTGAACGGTGGAAATGTGCGCCGCCGTTTTTTTTTTGTTTGGTCCGTCCTTTTTTCTCTTTTGCATATCGGTGGCGAAGGTCCTTTTCGTTTTTGCTTTGCCATGGCCCGGGGTGGGTTTTGGGTTCGGCAAATCCATTTGCACACGTACCCGCCACCCCCCCGGCCAGCGTGGCCACCCCTGACCCGGACCGGAGGATCCCTTTTTTATACCGGTTTTCCCTTCGCGCGATTTTTCCGGCTTCCGACTCCGGCGGAGGGCGCTTTATGGGAGGGTCGTGTTTGCTGCGCGTTCCCTTTTTTTTCTTCTTTTATTCAATTCGGAACTTTGCCGAGCCGCGGGGAGCCACGCGGCGCGGCCCAGCACCCAAGCGACCCCGCTAGGGGTTCGGAAGGGATGCCCGGATAACAACAACAACAACAAACGCGGTGGGAGCAAAAATACGGCCTCCACCATTTCGGCCGTCGCCAGATTTGCTTTCGCATCACCTTCGCTTTCCGGACACCGGGCCCGTCCTTCGCACGAAGGGTCGTGCCACCCCCTGACCCCCCCACACCCACCCCACACCCGCTCCACAGAGTCGGGACGGGCCCGGCGCGGAACGTGACAAAACTAGAGCCGAACCGAAGGGACCGAAGAGGTTATGATTTTACGCTCATTTTCTTTTTATGCTCCGAAGGGATTAAGTGGGTGGGGCGGAACCGTTGAGCGTTGAGGTGGATGGTGTGAGAGTTAAACACACCCTAGTGCGCCCACGCAAACCCCCTCCGGATGTCGGTACCCGGGCCGTCCGCCCATCCGCCCGGCACGTTATCCTTGTCAGCAAACACACGCCGCGGCTCCAACGAAGGAGCACGTGTGTGTGTGTGCGGTCGAACGTGTCGTCAGGAAGATTTCCCACCTCACCCCCTCCCTCCCACCCACCGTGGAAAATTATTCCACCCACCGAGCCAGTGGCGCATCCTGACACAGGATGCGAAGTGTTACTCTAATCACCGGCATTCGCTCTCGCTCCCTCTCGTCTATCTTTCTCTCTCTCTCTCTACCTGTCTGGCTGGTCCCTCTCAGGTCTGTCGGCCGCTGGGGGCCAGGGGGCCAGAGGCCACCGGGGCCAAGCGTCGAAGGATTAGCCAACTTTAACCCCCCGCCGCCGTCGGCGGGAAAAAAGGATAATGTGCCGGACGGTCACGTCGTGCTCGCCCGACCCCGTCAGTCTTCGGTTCGTGCCCACTTCCGGTCACTCTCGCTGGACAGGGAATTCAAGGCAAGTGTCACCTACCTGTTAGCCTGCTGCCGATCCCTTCCCGGTTTACGGGGAATCCTTTTTTTTCCTGTCGGGAGGGACGCCCGACTCCTTTCCGGTTTCCGTTTTGTTTTTCCTTTTGTGGGCGAATCAATCAATCAAAGCAACCGGGGGATCCCGTCGGCGGCGGTTTTGACGTGGGTTGGACACCAACGCACACATACGCACTTCCCGGATGACCGGGATTTCGAGTTTAAGTTTATTAATTACTTTACAGTATTTTCGAGACCCAATTCGCGCTTGAATCTGATTACGGCTGATCGATACCGCATTGCCACCGGCCACCGGCTGTGGCTCTCGATATCCTTGCCGCGTATTTGTGTTGGTCACACTTCACTTCACCCGCGGCCCGCTGGCTCATTAGCACCCAATTAGTCAGGGGGCTCACACTGCAGGGTTTCACGGGTCCCGACAATAGTTCGTCCCCGTGCGCGTCTGTGTCCGTGGCACAAGATTGAAAGGGGGTCCCGTTCTTAGCACTCGTCCACCCGAGTTTGACACTCGCGCCGAGTTGTCGAGTGGAAAGCGCGCGTTGGAAATCTCACCGTTCAACGGATTCTCTCCGATGCGAACCGAACGCCACCAAACCGTGCCAGTGACTGAGAGCCAGGATACGCCGCCGATGACGACGACCGGGAACCGAAACCCGGTCCGAAGCCAGGGCCGAAGTCCGGCCCGAGGCCGCACAACCCGAACCCGAGCGTGAGTCGTGCCGCGCGCTGATTATGCGCCGCGAGTGGGTTGGGGTGGTGGGCGGTGGGAAATCCTTGCGACTGACACGCGCCTGGGAGAAAAATTGCTTCCCAGCGGAGTTGGCTTTCACGGCGCGCGCCACTGGCGCGTGAGGCCGTGCGCCAGAGAGTGAGCGAGAGAGCGAGGCGTGAGAGTGAGAGTGAGAGGGAGGACGCGGGCGCGGGCGCGGCACCGATTGAACGGACGAGCGCGCGTTACGCAGCGCGCCAGAGAGTGAGCGAGCGAGTGAGTGAGTGCGAGCGAGAAAGCGAAACGGGGCTGCGAGGCCAAGGCGGATCGCTGGGCTGGATGCGCAAAAACGAGACAACAAATGAGCAATCATCACACGGCCGGATGGTCGGACCGGAATGCGTACCGTACGGACGAGGGGCGGACGGGCGGACGGGCGATGGACGTGCCGTGCTCAGGACGACCCGGGTCCGGGGCCGGCGCGATGCGGGGCAACTCGTCCTGCGGTGCACTCGTCCGAAAAAGGGAGCCAACAAGCGATGAAATCCTCACACCCGGGAGCCTTCGGCCAGCGACCGACCGACCGACCGACCGAGCGTGAGCGTGCCGGCGGTTGGCATCAGCTTTATCAATCACACCGGGCTCGGGGCGCAATGGATGGTGGCCAAAATTTTGTCAACGGGTGGCGTGGTTTTTTGATCACCCAGTTCGGTGCGTTTCGAGGATAATGTCTTGTGATTTCGGGGATTTTCGGTGCTTTATTTGAGCTTTTTGGACACTGTAATGGACACTTTTAATTCTTCAAACTATAATTAAAATTAAAGTTAATTTATTAATAGAAATAAATTGAATAATCTACCTTTCAAATGGCGAAACATTGAATGAGTAAGTGAAGTAAGTAAGTAAGACTAAGTCTATACAAATGAATAAAAATAATTTCTACATTCTACGGCTTGGCATAATAGAATCGGGATATTAAAGTGAAACGATAGAAATGAAAGTACATAAAAACGATGTGACTCAACATTTCAAAATACTCGGCCAGTTCTTCTAGATTAAAAAAAACATCCATTCCGTAGTTTCGAAATCACAGGGCCGGCTCTTAACGGCTATCGAATACGTTAACCCAAGTATCAAACTTTTAGTTGAATCTCTGCCATTTTAGAAAATGAATCCCTTAACAACAGAGCAAGGTGTTAAAATGATTAAAACTTGGGTTCTTGAGTAACTGAGCGAAAGCGATTATTTTTCCAGTGAAATTTTCTTCAGCGATGAGACACATTTTGCTCTTAACAGCTACGTAAACAAGCGAACTTGCTGCACCTGGGCCTTTGAAAACCGCCAATCGATTGAAGGGAGGCTGTTATATCTAGAAAAAGTATGCTGTATGATGTGCATTATTGGCTGGCGAAGTCATAGGACGTTGTTTAATGTCAAAAGTAGGCTCACTATCGTCCAGCCGACCAGCCAATTCTGAGCGATACCACCAGATGAGGAATTTGTTTGGCCTGCAATTGAGTAAAGGACTTAAAAGGCATGTGGGCAACGGGGCAACGAACCACACAGCACGTATAATTTCGCGTTTTAGCGATGCCAATTGACCACCGTTACACTTCCCCAAGTTATGCCCGAGGTAATACTCGAAATGTGTAAAAAAAGTTATTGAAAATTCTCTTATCATATTGTGCTTCACGCATAATGGCAAAGCACAAACTTTCTGATAAAAAACAAATTTCACTGAAAACTTTATTTTTCATGTGTTTGTTGAAATTCTGTTTCGAAACTAATTCATCAGAACAGGAAAAGAAACGATTGCTACGATGAATTAGGGCTTAGGTAGTAAGAAGGCTTTAATCTTATATCTTTAATTTATCATAGTGGCATCAGGAGATGTCCTCAAAAGGCATGTGAATAAACTTGAACCATTATCGACGCGGACCCATCAGGATAGTTCAATGCGAAGGATTCATGTGTAGTTTAAACACGTTTTTTGAAAAATAAGACCATGTTGGACCCATTGCTGAACGCTAATTAACTTTGGATAGAGTCTCGTCTTTTATTATCCTACGTAAAGGTTGACGGTATGGACACTTTATTTAATGAATGCTTCGGTATCACTTGGTCGCTCCTTTTCTGGCCACCCAAGCAGGACCACAGCGCCCAACGTGCGGCACGGTCGCCCGCTTGGTCTCGGCTGCCCGGCCCGGAATGTTGTTGTTGGTGCTGGTGCCGCTGTTGCTGTTATCCGCACAGAAGTGCCCCGAGGCGACGCCTTTGTCGACCTTCCCGGGTTTCCGTTCCGGCGCCCTCCAACACGGCGGACTGTCCCCCTCGAAACTGGGCTAAAACATCGGGGGGTCCTTATCCACGCCACGCCAACACGAAACCCTGACGGCTCATGCGGTCGTGAGCAGCACCAGCACCAGCACCGGCAGCAGCAGCAGCGGTCTAGTGTCCTTAGCCGCCGGTGCCTCCTGGGTGTGTGTCGACAGCGGCACCAATCATCATTCTCGAATCTCCGGTCCGCTGCGGTGGCGGTCCGGGTGGGTGGCCGGGGGGGGGGGGGGGGGTGGGATTTTGCGAACCAGCACCGGGCACCCCGGGGCGAGTCCTTCGAACGAGGGCGGATGACGACGACCACGACGACGGCCTGGCTGGCTGCCTGCTGGCGCTATTTTATGCCGTGTGGCGGCGTCCTTTTTTCCTTCGCTTTTCCCACCCACCCGGTGGGAAACAGGTGCTCGGGCGAGGCGAGTGGGCAAGGACCCCCACTCACACACCCCCACACACAGGAGCCGTGGCAATCCGATCCTTGCGCGGCGCGCGTTACGATGATGATTCTATAATAAAATATCGAAACACGTTCCGTGCCGCGGGCGCTTTTCCGGCGGACGATTCGCTGTCTCGCTCGCCCGCGTCGGTGTCGGTGCCGCCCGCCGCCGCCGCCACCAGTGCCGCTGCTGGCGCTGATGACGATGGTGATGATGGTGATGATGGTCTTAGGCACGGCACGGCACTCGGCGTGGTCGTGCTCCGTCGGGCTCGCCGAGAGATCGTAAATTGCAGGAATGGCCGGTCGGCGCCCCCGAGGGGCGCCCGGGGCCCGGTGGCAGGTTCCGCGATTAACGATTCTACCGCAATACCACCCACCCTACCCCTACGTCCCCGGGGGGAGGAAAACTCGGGAAGGCATCAATTTTTCTTCCCAACCCGTGGCCTGTGGCTGACCCTCGGCTCCCGGGGCTCCCGTCGACGACGGGTATCGACGATATGGTCGTGGCGTGGAATTATCGTCCCTTGCCAGGCCACGACTCCCCTCGCCGGCCCCGCCAGTGGGTGGTTGGATCGTGCCAAAGCCACCCGCCGCCACGGGCTAAGTGGCGAGAAGCAAACAGAAACCGGCACCGGGGCGAGAGCGAGAGAGTGAGAGAGAGTGAGCGTAATAAAAGCTACAGAAACGAAAATTTCCACCCACCGGGTTGGGGACGGCCTCACGCGTCTGGCAGCGGGCCATCGTCGTCGGCGATGGGCCTGCCGGTGGTGAAAAGTTTTGGGACCACTCCGGGCCCGACCCCGGAGGCGGATGGAGCGCGATTGGGTCGCCGTTCGATTTTTTGTTCTTCCCGTTCCCGTTCGTATTTCATCGTCCTTTCCGTCCGGGCGTCCGGGTCGAAGCGTGGTCGAAGTTTTGCGCCCCCCCCCCCCGGGGGATGGTGGGCAGGACAGGGCCTGACGCCTGCGGGAAACGTGGGAAAAGATAGGAAATTGTTGAATCTCGCGCGCGCGCGCTCCCACACCGTAAGCCCGTGCCATCGCCGGCGTCCTTTACGGTCCTTTTGAGGGACCGAACCGGCCGGCGAGCTACCGGAGCGTCCTGGCGACAGTTCGTGGGCGAGTCTTTGCCGTCGTTGCCAAGCCGGATCAGCCCAGGCGAAGGCTGTTGGGGTTTTGCAGCAAAATGTTGGGTACATTTAATTCAATAAACCAAATACGCATTCGAAGGAAGCGCCCGGCCAGGGCGCTTGACAAAAGGTTTCTTCACCGGACGGAAAAGGAAGAAAAAAGTGAGCAAAGCAACTCGCCGAAAAGGATCAGTGTTTGTTGAAATGGTAAACGAAAACGACAAACAAAGATATTAGGCGCCCCAAACACATAAACCATAACGACAGTGAAAGTAAACTGATCAAGAAAGAGTTGCTTAAAGGGAGAAAACGTGGTTGTGGATATTGAAACACGAAAATAAACCTAAAACATATCAAAACCGAACTACAAATTGCAAAGAGAAAAAAAAAATTAATGTGAAAAGCCAAACATTATTTCAAATTAAAAAAAAAACAAGAAAGCGAGTGAACAGTTAAATATTAAGCCCTGCGTTGGAAAAATAATAAAGAAAAACTGCCACTAAAACAGAAAGAAGTTGCTTAAAGCACCAGAACAAACTAGAAAAGCGAAAAGAACAATCTTGAACTTGGAAAAGAAATAACGGCAAAACTAAACTGGAACGACTGATGAATAAGAAATGCACCGGAGTGGAGAAGAAACTCTGGCACATCGCCTGGGTTGACGATTCCGAGAAATGCTCCGACTGCTACCGACACTGTAATTTACGAACTCACCCAGCGTGTCCCGGCGCTGCCGTCGACGTCGTCGGTATCGACGACCGGTCTCTCCGGTCTTCGCCCACGCCGGCCGTCCCGACCGACAGGCGAGCTGACACATGGCCGGTCTGACATGACACGGGGGCTGGTGTGGGGATGGGCGACGGTTTGGGACCATCCATCCTGCCGCCGAGGCGAGTGGGCCGATCGTTGGCACGTTGGCAAGGATAAAGTTGGCAGGATCGTTCGCCGTGCCGTGCCGTGCCGTGCGGCGGTGAAAGGTGTCTCGGTTCCGAGGTGTGATTGGGTTAGGAAACCGAAGATTATAACCGAAGGTTGGGTCGCCAGAGGCGGACGGCGGGTCACGCCTGACACGTGCGGGGCTGAAGGTGAAAAGGTGAAGGCTGCCGCTCTTTCGTTAGCAGTCGGTGCCACCGGTCGGCGAGGCCGGCGCTCTAGCATGAGGTCAACGTCGAACGTGTGCACCTCGCATCCCTGGGCACCGTCCTGGCAGGGAGATAGTAGCGGCAAAAAGGTTATGGCAACCACTTGGCACCGGCATACCTGACCGGACCGGACCGAACGACCAGCACACCGTACCGGCCGGCAAACATCGCAGCCCCGGGCAGGGCAATAATATCCGGAGGGAGTGGGTCGGACCTCTAACTATTGTGGGCCTGGGGATGTGGGGGTTTGATGTGCACGATGTCGTTCTCTCTGCCTCTCTCAAAGTGGATCCTTGGCCGTGGTTCGAGATGGCCACCACAAAAAGGTCACTTCCGGGACTCGGGTGGGTTGGGCGCAGGACCGACATCGTTCGCACGCGTGTATAAGATATTGGGGCCACTTCTCTGGAGAACCTTCCGCTGGCGTACGGCATCGTCGCCGGACGGCACGAACCGGTTATACTTTATGTATACATAAATCGCTCTCTCTATCCTTTCTCTCTCTATCTCGCTCTCTCTCTCTCAGCTCATGCCACGTTGGGTGTGGGTGATTTAGGCCAGCGCCAACGAGCCAACCTACCTGGGCCGGGTATTTGTGGAGGAATCTGGTTCGCGGCGACGCCACCGTTTTCGATCCGATTCGAAGGATTCCCTGTCCGGGGCTCTGCTATTGACATGCGTGATTAATCAATTCGCTGGTGATGTCTGGATACCGAACGCTGTGGATTTCCACGAAACCGGAGCCGCGCTTTAAGCCGCGTTGGTCCAACCGTTTGAAGCGTGGACTTGAATGTCCCCTTATGGAGGGATGGAATGTATCGGACTGTATCGTGGCCGTGACAAGACAAACACGCCTTTCCGGCCGGCAACAGCTAACCGTAATTTGTAATCTCCACTCCGCTTGGTCCTGGGCAGTGGCTTTTCGGAAAAAAGTACAACACCGGGACCGGGCCTCGGGGTATGATACAATGTCAGCTCCTGCCACACTGTCCCAACCCCGCACAAGGGGTGGCTCGGTGCCGGACTGTATTCATTTTTCCGGCACCAAAACCCGTGCCCGTGGACGGAGGCAATTTTCCACTCAAGAGCGCACTCTGCCGGAGTTCTCCGGTCGTCGGTCGCCGCCCGGTGTTTCTTTTTCCTTTTCCGCCCCAGGAGTCTGTTCTCTCGAGAGACTCCACGCTTGCCCTTTTTGCTGGTGATGATGTTCCGCAACTCATTCGCAGCGCAGCGCAGCCAGTTGAATCCCAGGACCTGGGGTCTGGGCGAAAAAGTAGAACACACCGTCCACCCGAAACACGGACGGAGTTTTGTTCGGACGGAACGGAGTAGATTTACGAACCGCAGCGAACGTGTCGGATAAGGAGGGCAATGAGCCAAAAACGGTACGTCGGGTTGGGTTTAATGAAAACAGCGAGAAAAAGGTCAGAAAACTGTGCGGCGCTTTCGGGAATGTACTCGGAATGGTGGCTTTAAACACGTACACGGCATCTCCGTTGAATGGGTTAATTGGAATTCAAACGCAGGACGCTAATGAGCTTACAGTGATGAGGCCAATAGAAGTTACACAACTCCCGGACCGGGTGGGCGCTACGGCATAGCTGTCAATCGTGTTCTATTTTCGTCGCTATTCGCCGAACCGGAAGGCAGGCAACTTGTTAACACCCGTGCCCGCCGTCTATGGAAACCCCGGAATGCCGTGTCTGAAGCGGCCAACAAACAATGCTGGCCAACACCAAGAACATTACATCACCGAGACCTCCGGCCGGCTCGGTTCAGTCGGCCGTAACAGGCTGCGTACAGGACACGCTCTGCTCATCTTCCGATGTCTCGATTCGGTTGCCTGTGCGTATGAGACCCCAAACACCTGTCGTGTCGTGGACGTGCAGAGCGATCGATGCGCTGTGACCCACTCCCGGAACCGATTCCCCCGACGGTCAACCCAATGGCGCCAGTGGTCCACCGTGGAAAGGATGTGAACGGCTTCTGCTCGGCTCTGTGGATGTGGTTCGACGAGTCGGCTTGCCGGAAGGATGGGTGGTCGTCTTTTTTGCCGAGGGATTGGAACCGTTCTGGGATCTGTGGGTGTTTCAGAGACAGAACTAATCAACCGAAGCACCACGCCGCAAGGTTCATTGTGATTTGCATATTTTATCGGTCAGCCAGCATGTTGGACCGCAGGCAACAGAAGATCTAGCTTGGATCGGCCCGGTACTTGAAAAGCTCGTAAATTTGCAATGAATTTAAATACCGAAAAGTTTGGTCAACTAATGTAATAGAAAGTGTCGAAACTGTTCACACTCGATAGGCGATGAAGATGGTTGGTAGTTTGTTGTGTCCACAAATTAAACAAAAAAAAGGAAAAATAGATAAGTGAAGTGGAATGTAAAGATGTAGAAACAAAAGAAGAAAAGAAACAAAAGAAAGAAACAATGAAGGAAATAAAACATATAAAATATAAACATAGTAAAGTAAAGTTAAATAACTGAAGCAAAGCAATGCCTAAAAACTGAAAGCGAAACCAAATCGGCAAACGTGTTAAAAAAACTCTCCGAATGCCATGCCTTATTCGCACCCCGTTTCTTTTTGTCCCCGTCTTCAATCATCATTAAATGCGGCGGCTGGGAATGTTTTTGTTTTCTCCGCTTGGCGCTTGGCGCAGTCACAACGTCACTTCCGGAAGCGTCCGGGTTCGGGTCCGCGTCCCGGGTTTTTGTCGTTCACCATCTCGCCGACGAACTTAATCAGTCAAAATATGTGTTGGTGTTGACAAAAAAAACAAACAAACTAGTTCCGGCCACCCAGTTCCCAGGACCCAGTCGGTTTGTCCCGGCGCCGTGTATGTGTATGTCGGAGTCGGAGAAGACGAAGAAGAGGAGCGCAAACAAACTACTACCCGCCGGGGGGGAGCCCAGGACATACCACCCGGCAGTGCGGCAGCAGCAGCAGCAGCAGCAGAGTAATAGTTTTATGCCTCCTTGGGGCACCTTTGTAGTCGTCCCGTTCGCCGGTGGCATCCGGCGAACGTTCGGTGCGAAATCCTTCTGCATCCGGCAGCGCTGGCCGCCGACCGTGAGAGAGAGAGAGAGAGTGAGAGGCAGCAGGTGGCAAGGGCCACACAAAGCGCCAACAGGGAATTGGTGGGTTGTCGCCAGGCTGGCACAAGCCACAACCCGGTCCGAGGCAGCCGCCGGCGGCGCAGTGGTCGTCCCTTGACACGTGCACCGAGGACTCGACGACGCTTCCGAACCGGGGTCCGGTGGAGCGAAAGTTTGAAATTATACCCATCCCTCGGCCAGCCAGCCCGGCCGGCCGGCGATCCTTATCCGAGCTGCCACGGGACTGAGTCATCGCAGGCAACGCTGCCGCCTCGGCTGCTCCCCGATGGGGCAATGATTATAGCCCGCACCGGGGCACCCCATGGGGCATGGGGCCCCCCGGTTCCTCTCCTGTGACCCCGTTTCCACCCAGCGGCAGCGCAACACGGGAAGTTTAACTTTCGACACAAAAAGCACTTCAGCGCCCAGGACCCCGGTCGGAGGAGTCGAGCCCGAGCCCGAGCGAGCCCACGAGTTGCCGCCGGTGCTTTTCCGTTTTTTCCGCGCAGAACCAGGGAGAGAGAGAGAGAGCGAGAGAGGGAGTGGGAGGGAAAACTTTACGAACCCCCGCAGCGAGTCCTCTTTTTTTGGGTGGCAAGCGCCGTTCTCGGGATCGGACGTGAAGCAGCAGCACCGGTAGCAGGCCATGGAGACCAACTTTCGCCGGGCGGGCGCCTGCCGCTAGGTCGTACAATTTGCACCGGGGCCGGAGCTTCGTTGCGCGAAAGAGGTTTGGCGCTTAACACCTCGCGCAGCGCCAGAGCCCTTCCGGGGAGCCCGTTCTCCCTTCGTGTGCTCGTGGAAGATTGGGCAAACTTCTATCGCGGCGCTGCGGCACGGGATTGGAACACGGGCGAACCACGGGCCGCCGGTTCCGAAGGGCAGCGCTGTAACGCGGCCGCGATGCGAATTTGCTGGGGGTCGCTTTAATCGGAAAGGTGTCGGAAAATGGCGCAAGTCGGCGCAGAAAAAAACGTCCCGGTTCCGGTGGGTTGGTTGGTGGCGAAAGTTGAAAATTTGAATTCCGAATCAAAGGCATTCGATTAAAAGTCGTGCGCCAAGATTATGCCGTGCCGTGCCGTGGCCGTTTGCTGAACTTCATTTGGTGGGACACCCAAAAGGGGTGGTGCCGGTGATAAAGAAGCATTTGCATGGCCCTCCGTGAACATGGCTTTTGTTGGTGGGGGGTTACCGGACGGTCTCGGAGTAGCGTGGCACCGGGCCACGTAATTGAATGTTCCGGTACCGCCGGAAGTTGCAGCACTGCAGCAACCGGTTCCGATCCGAGACGGTAGAAGTTTTCCCTATTTTTTTGTTCCACAAAATATATGCACAAACCGGTCCGGTCTCGGTCTAGTCTCGGTGGAGGAGTCCGAAGCGAGCCATCACGGGTCGTCATGGTTCCGTGCGCGAGTTGAGAGTTTCCCACACAACTCCGCAACCGACGGTGACGACGACGACCACCACCGGAAACCCTGTTAGCCCACACCCGGACCAAGCTGGATGCGCTCCATTTTGGATTCTCCAAACGGTTCCCCATGACCGGCTGACCGGCGGCGACTGGTGCGCGGAAATTGGGACGATGGTCGGTTGCACTGAGCTGGTCTGGGCTGTTGTAGGGTCCATTTGGTCCTCAAACGATGGGATTCTATTAGAAAATGGCTTCCCCCCTGGCAGAGTGCGTGGCATCTGCTTCGTACCCCAACGGTGCCGGGGTTTGGACTTTCGGTCCAAATTAACGCCATTTTTGGCCAATCGGCCGCGGCTAGGGATAGGATGGTTTGATTGCAGCTGCCAGCCTGTAATCTGTTGCTGGGTTATGGAGAAAGAAGACCATCATTTTTGCGTGAAATTCAAACCCTAATTTAAGATGCTTCTGCATGTCCAAGCTGGGCATGAAATATGCACCGTTTGTTTGTATAGTTTGTGGACATTTGAATCGCTAGCTTCAAACGGACCAGTGGCTGACAGATATCTGAATTTAGTGGTTGGCCATATGGAAGCAACTCATAATAAATAACTCCTTTCAAGTCCCACCAAATATTTTCCGGGAAACCTTCCTGACTGTTAATTCTGGTTTGGCCTCCATTTGAGCTGCATCGCCACGCTTCGACCACGATTGTTTCCACATAATATTGTTGTATCTGACTCATCGTATTGTTGTCCATCACCTTCGATTATTTTTGTAATTTTTTCATCATCTTCGTCGCGCAATGACCATAATCGATCACTACGGCTATCTACCGAGAAAATAATGAATTTCTTTTTCACCAACCTAACATTATCAACGCTCCACTAAAGCTCACTGGGGATCAAACGCACCAGACACCAGATTTGGTGGGCACGTGGTGATTGATTCGACGTGAACCAAAGAAAGATGCGCTGCGAGGCTCACCTTTAAGACTTTTGGGATTTGCCAGATAAATGATCGGAAAGTAAGACCATAATCCGCCAGCTTTCCGTGGCATCCGCCTGCGACCAGCGACAGTCTGCCGAGCCGCAGTGACTGGTGGTGGACGTCGGTGACTTTCGGTTTCCTTACTTGATGGCGGTTAGGAAGGGCACTGGTAGTTGTGAAAAATGGATTGCAGGAATATCGGAACTCGCTGGATTTCGTGGTTCAGTGAGTTCAGTGTTGAGTCTGTTGCCACAGCTAGATGGCCAGAGCCCAGCGACTGTTTGAGTGCAACGGTTTGATTAGATTTACGGTTGCGGCGTGCAGTTCAATCAACCGAAATGCGAGAAACAAACAACAACCCACCGACCGGCGGAAGCAACAAGCAGAACCCATTGCCCACGCTTTCGTGTCCTTGGGCGAGTAAAAAAGGGTGACTCCAAAGCCTCAACTTCATTTTATCATTCGACTCCAACTTTGACCCGGATGGCGAGTCTCCCGGGGCGACGCCCGCAGCCGCAGCCCCATCCACCGGGGTCAGACTGGACGTTCCGATCAAACATCCGTGCCGTGCTTCTGGGTGAAGGAGCAGTAGGAAAAAGGACACCAAAAGAACCCGCCCACACACACCCACACACTCACAGGGAAAATAAAGGAC